>NW_022196914.1:74692624-74701901 GCF_008632895.1 Mastomys coucha | reverse complement strand
GGGGGGGGGGAGTCCCCCAAGTCTGAAGGCTATCTTGCCAGTAGTGGTGGGCTTGGTAAGGGCTCCTCTGATTCCCATCTCCTGCGAAAATGCAGTGTGTTTAAAAAGAAGTATATTGTACTCCTACTCAGCCAGTGGCATTGCATGTGAGCCAATGAGAACTCGAAGCTGCGATAGCTGAAAAAAAAACAGTAGAAGCTTGGTGCCAAGAGATTTTCCAGTAAAATTGCTTGGCGGGGAGGGGGTGGGTCATGAGGGGGATAGAATACAATGATCAGACGAAGGCACAGACTTCACGGGAAAAGCTTGGCAAGTCTAATTCCAGAGAAACAATGCGAATGAGAGCTTCTCTCTTCTTTCCTAACGGGAAATGTAGCTGTGGGGAGGGAGCGGGGCGGGAGGCTAGTGCCCATGGCTGGGGAGGCTTGGGGTGCACAGTGGACACGCTGCTGACATTTAGCCAAGCCCAGGCTAATGGCTTGGAATTGCTCTTTCATTTTACATTTACTCTTCTAAGCTGGGGGTGTCTCCCACGCACCACACATGCAATTATTGTCGGGGGTTTTATTGTTTGTTTGTTTGTTCGTTTTTTTCGTTTCTGGTTTGGGCTTCTCTTTGGAAAATTAGCAGAAGTACAAATATTGTTTTTGTTTTAAAAATTATTCAGATGATTTCCTAGAAGCAGCCTGAAAGTCAGTAGGTATAAGTTTCCCAAGAATTGCTTATGCAAAAAAAAAAAAAAATGATAAGAAAGTAGAAAGCCTTTAGGATTCATGGTGTGGGAAAAGGGAAGGCTGAACTAGACATGGTGGCTCACAGCTAGAACCCCAACATTCCAAGAGGGTGGAACTCAAATCTGGTCTGGACTATCAAGGACTGGGGATATAGCTTAGAAGTAGAGAGCTCAGCCTCACATGCTCAAGACACTGGGTTCCAGCCTCACAGAAGGGGTGGTGAGGGGGAGTGACTGTTGAATATAATTAATCACAGAAGGCTTTGCCATTCTCATTACTACACAGATCTGAAGCCCCCCCCCCCTTATGTGAATTTACATTGTTACAGGCAGTCAGGGATGGAGTAGAGGGCCTGAGACCTGCCTGACCCTCTGTCATAAGCACACCCTGTGTTAGGGCTCGTGTGTTTGTTTTCTTTCCTTTTATCCCTCTGAAGGAAAAATACTTAAATTTGAAATGGGTGCTTTTTACAGACCAAAACTTGCATCATATGTTCAAAAGCTGTGGCAAAATTCCTTTTTGGCAGGAGCCGTGTCGCCTTAGAAAAAGTCAGGCGCTGATGTGTGTCCCCAGTCAAGGACGAACCTCAGCTTCCCATCTGGTATGTCCACTCAACCCGCTGACTCATTTTGGACTTGTTACTGGGAATCAGAGGTCTCAGGAAGGTGTGAGGCCAGTATATCACCTCAAGGGTACTTAGTGCTCCTGAGTGAGGGAATGGCCCAGCTGTCACCCCTGTGGCCAGATCACTATTTTCCAAACAGGATGGATATACGATGCTATCCCCACTGAACATGTCTAGACATTCAGCAATTCATAACTTGGCTATCTAAAACTTTATTTCCTGTATTGAAAAGTACGTCTCCCAAGCTTCTCATTATACTCTTTGTGACAGTATTCCAAAATCGGCCCAAGAAGGAAATAAAAGCAAATTTAAATGAGGTGGATATCACATACAAACTAAATTGGCTTCATCTGCTATTCATAAAACGGAGAGCCAGTGGCTGGAGAGATGGCTCTGTGGTTGAGAAAACTTTCTGCTCTTTCAGGGGACTAGAGTGCAGTTCCAAGCACCCACACCAACAGCTCACTACTACTCATTACACCAGCTCAAAGGGATCCAACACCCTCTTCTGGCTTCTAAGGTGCCCGCACTCTCATGTACGCATACAGACATACATATAAATAAAATAAATCTTTAAAAATATCCTTAGCTGGTTGGAGAGATAGCTTATAGTTAAGAAAAATGACTGCTCTTCCAGAGGACCCGGGTTCCATTCCCAGCACCCATATGGTGGCTTTCAAATGTTTGTAACTCATGCATGTGATACATAAATACATGCACAGACAAAACATCAATACACAGAAATAAAATTTTAAAAATATCCTTTGTCTTAGATCAAAGTTTCTGTGATGAAACATTGTCTTAGGCTTTCCATTGTTGTGAGAAGACACCACAACCAAGGCTTATAAAGGACATTTAATTGGAGTTGGCTTACAGGTTCAGAGGTTCAATCCATTGTCATCAAGGCGGGAGCATGGCAGAGTCCAGGCAGGCATGAGGCTGGAGGAGCTGAAAGTTCTATATCTTGATCCAAAGGCAGTCAGTAGAAGACTGGCTCCCACATGGCTAGGAGAAGGGTCTCAAAGCCCACCCTCATAGTGACACACTTCCTCCCACAAGGCCACACCTTGTAATAGTGCCACTCTCTAGGCCAGGCATATATAAACCACCACAAACATGACCAAAAGCAACTTGGGGGGGAAAGGTTTGTTCAGGTCATATATCCTGAATCACAGTCCATTGAGGGAAGTGAAGGCAAGTCAACTGGGGAGGGAACCTGGAGGCAGGAGCTGATGTAGGGACTATGGAAGAATGCTGCTTACTGGCTTGCTCAGCCTGAATTCCTTTGGCACCCAGGACCATCATCCCAGGGATAGCACTACCCACAGTGAGCTGGGCTTCTCATGTCACCAATTAAGAAATTCCCTACAGGCTTGCCTATTGCCAGATCTTATGGAGGCAGTTCCTTGACAATTGAAGTTCACTACCTCAGATGACTATACATGTGTCAAGTTGCTATAAAACTGGACAGTACCTCCTTAGAACCAACAGGTTGAAAGGGTCCCAAATATCAAAGAACACACTACCATCCCTTGTGGCCATGGACCTATGCAGGCATACAACCCATTCTTGGTCAGGTCTGAAACTTCCTAGCTTTACTGAGACCCACTCAAAGCACTGCTATAATCTAACAAACTAAAAATTCCTCTAGGTTAACAAGTAATACCAAAGTGTTTTAGAAATTACTTAATTTCAATCCAAGACTTCTAATCCAACTTTGATTATTCATTTCCCAGATAAAAGATACACACAAACTTTGTATTTATAATAAGTCGTAATCAGTACTAGAGCCAGGCAGATGTCTATCTTCTATGCTATTATGTCTATTTCCCTGTCAATAACCCCACTATATGGTTTGACATGTTTTGTCTGCTCTTAACTCAATTAGCCAATCCACGTGGCCATTATTTTAAGATTCTTACCCCATGGCACCTTCTCCTTTCTCCACCTTCCTCTCTTCCCTCTTGGTCTCCCCAGACCCAAGCCCAGGAACTCCAAACCCTGCCTATGCCTCTTCTGCCTAGCTATTAGCTGTTAGCATCTTTATTTAACCAATAGTTTTAAATTAAGGAACAAGGTTACATTGGATGTGTGGATTCTCTCGTTCCTGGAAGTAACCAGGACTTGGGGGCCAATATTTAGTATTACAATACATACAAAAGATTAAGCCTCAACACCAAAACAAAATGGAACTTTTGTGAACTGGGAAGATAGTATTTATGTATACGTCAGAGCAGAAATCAATCAACTCTTCTATGAATACCATTTGGACTGAAATCAGTAAATTACCACTCACTGTTTTATGAACACCTGATACATCTGAAATACATGTACAGAGAGGGAGAGAGAGAAAGAGCAGAGAGAGGGAGGCAGAATTCTTTACCATGGAAGATTTGTGACACTGGCCAAATTTGAAGAGCCTACTTGAGACTGGGTTGCTAATCAGTGTACCTATTTCACTAAACCTGATTGTTTTAGTTAATATATGGAATGTTGTGCTTAGGCTTGTGCCTAATGTATGTTCATTGCTAGGGATAGCTAGCAGCCAACCAAACCCACAGAAGCCAACCAAGCCCATGTACATAAGGACTGTGGGAACCCGCCTGGGTCAGAAAGTCTTAGCTGTTGAAGGGGAGAATGTTGGGCTACTTGCATTTACATTTTTTTTTTGTTGTTTTTTTCTTTGTTTTTGTTTTTTGTTTTTTGGGTTTTTTTTGTTTTGTTTTTTGGTTTTTGGTTTTTGGTTTTTGTTTTTTCTTTTTGGTTTTTTGAGACAGGGTTTCTCTGTATAGCCCTGGCTGTCCTGGAACTCACTCTGTAGACCAGGTTGGCCTCGAACTCAGAAATTCTCCTGCGTCTGCCTCCCAAGCACTGGGATTAAAGGCGTGCGCCACCACCGCCCTGCTTGCATTTACTTTTGGCTTGTTTTCCCTGTGTTCAGGTCTTAGTTTGGGAGGCAGCAGAGACCTGCCTATGGGGTGGGTTTCTGTCATTGTGTGTGCCTGTAGCAACACTGGCTGCCTGGAGCATCAACTTAGGGTTCTGGTGAGCTGCCCTGGCCACTGAAGTTGGTCCAGTGATGGACATCCACAGCAGAACAGTTCCTAAGTTCTTCTCTTAGGCCGTTCCAGTGAAAGAGTTTTGAATTCTTCAGCTGTGCAGCTGATGACATGTACCCAGAGCTGGAGATAAATATCTGTGTTTCCAGGAGAAGTCTTGGGGAATAAAGTTAAAGTTATAGAGGAAGAAATAGAGAAAGGAAGAAGAGGAGGAAGAGGAGGGGGAGAAGAGGCAGGAGGAGGCATTAACTTTTCTTGGCTTAGTTGTAGCAATCAATATATACTCCTCCTTTAGGCTAATTTAGTTTTATAAGTTAAAAATCAGGGTTCTCTTCCATTCTCTAAAATGTTGTGAATAAGAGCTTCTCTAAGATTTACAAATATCTGCTGTGTCCTAAGATCAGATTTAGAGACAACTAAAACCAGAAACTTCTGGCTTGCTCTCTTCTGGAATAGACACTGAATGCTCAGGATGTAGACCACACCCTTTTCTCTTGGAAAGTATTTCTGAGGCTCAGGATATGCTCTTCCCAACCCCAGACAGTCACCTTTGTAGAATGGGGTATTGATTCTCTGTCCACAAGTCATGAGGACACTGTAGACCTAGATCCAAGTGAGGCCAATCAGGTGTTTCTTCCAAAGAATTCAAACCAATAGCTAGCTGATTCTCAGGTAGCTGGGAAGATACTGTATTGATTCGGGAGCCATAGGAAGCCATATTCAGCAATTTGACCAGAAAAAAAAAAAATCAAAGAAAGCTTGTCTTCAGTGAGAGAAAGGAGGAGAAGCCCCTGTCCTGAGAGCAGGGAAAATTCAAGGCAGAATTTGTTACCATGGCTCCCAGGCATAGTCCTTCAGGCTGGGCCATCTCCCTGCTTTGGGCTCAATGAGATCCTCTTATCCTTATACCACCCCACACCCAGCTACACATATTTTGCTGCAGCTAGCTCAAACTGATTCCTGTTTCTTCCATCCAAAAGAAACTGAAGTAATACCAGCAAATATCTTCTTGATGATTTTAGAGCTCAGATATTCCCTTAACAAATTATGGGCCAAGCAGTTCCCTGTCTGTATCTTACTTTCAAATCCAAATGTTGATTTGTGCCTTCCCTAACTGAGGCTGCGCATCTAGAAGAGGAGGGGGTGATTCCCCACACTACGAAGTCACACAGGATCCACATGGACTTAATTGGGACAAAAGTCAGAAACACTTAGAAATATCTTCTTCCCTTACTATGCTCTGTAACTTGGTATTAACATATAAAACTGGGGTGTAGAGAATGATTTAATGCACTTGCTCACCCTGTTTTTGCTAAAGTAAAATTTTGTTAAATAAAACACAATGATTTATGAACGTTCAACCGAACGTTTTGCAGACTGCTTCTAGGAAAACTAGGAAAGAAATGGAAGTTGTTGATTTTCTCCAGCTTCTCTTCCTGTATTCTCCCTTTGGGGCCTCAACCAGCCCTCTACACATCTCCCCCAGAGGATGGTCTCTGACAAACTATATTACAGCGGGGTGTTAGTGACAATTTGTTATTTCTACTAGTTGTGTTCTCTCTCTCTCTCTCTCTCTTTCTCTCTCTCCCTCTCTCTCTTTCTCTCTCTCTCTCTCTCTCTCTCTGTGTGTGTGTGTGTGTGTGTGTGTGTGTGTGTGCGTGTGTGCGTGTATGTGCGCGCATGCTCGTGTGTGTGTGTGTGTGTGTGTGTGTGTGTGTGTGTGTGTGTGTGTCTGGAGAGAGCACTGTGAATGCAAAGAAATGACTCTCTAATGCCAGTTCTTGGGCTCCAGTGTGGATTGACAGAGTAACTCTGGGAGATTGTCTAATTGTTCTGAAAATTTCTTGATTTTCACATGAAGCCTGAATACTTGGGGAAGAAGGGTGAATATAAAATAGATTGACAACATCCAGAGTGGCTTTTGTTATTACATAGTCCTAAGGAATTTACCTTTGCTTTATTATTCTTCGGACTGAATAGAAGCTAGGAACAGAAGAAGGGTAGGTTGGGAAATGAAGTACTGGAGTCAGTAAGGGCTCTCCAAACATGTACATGTATGCATGCTTGTGTGCATGTGTGCATGTGTGTGTGTGTGAGTGTGTGGTGGGGATAGCTAAAGAGGTATTAGAATTGGGGGTGGGGGCGTGGGTAGAAGAGACACACACTTTTAAGGCATAAGCTCCTAAATTATAAAGCCATGATGCCCATAGCTAGTCAGGGAAAAGTTGCCAACCCTACCATTGCTCTGCAAGTCTTAGGTCCCGTTTTTACAGGAGAAGAGGTGGGCTCCTCTTGCCTGAGACCTAAGATCCTCAGCCTGGCTGGGCAGCAAATAAACAACTGTTCTTCCTCCACTGTGGGCTATCTAGCAGGAGCAAATAAGCTGTACTCAATGAGCCACTGATCCCATAAGGATGGACCTTGAGATATCTACCTACCTTTAACATAGGCTCAAAGATGAACCTGTGATCAGACCCAGGAGAGTAGCATTGGCTGGTGTGGTTAAGCCTTCTCCCACAGGTTGGTTGTGGTGTTGGGGGCTACATGCAACAAAAAGGCCTGCAGGGATGGAATTGGATTAGCTGAGTGCTTGTGTTGCTCACTGATGCAAGGGCCAAGACAACCATGCATTTCACTTTCCTTGGACCTCAGCAGGGCCTTTTGTTTGGTCAGCAAAGTTGATCTTGGGCAGGCTATGGACAGCATGTATGGAAAGGGCATAGAGATATCTAAACAGTTTCAAAGGCCTGAAGTCTATATAAAAGGGTGAAGTTACTATGAAAATTATTCAAATCAAAAATGGAGTTACTATGTGGTCCAACAATTCCAGTCTAAGTATATAACCTTCCCTATTAAAATCAGAATCACAGACCAGATTGCACACCTTTGTCATGGTGCCATGATTCACAATCATCAAGAGGTGAATACATATCACATCAAGATGAATGAATGAGCTGGGTAGTGGTGGCACACACCTTTATTCCCAGCACTTGGGAGGCAGATTTCTGAGTTCGAGGCCAGCCTGGTCTACAGAGTGAGTTCCAGGACAGCCAGGGCTATGCAGAGAAACCCTGTCTCCAAAAACCAAAAACCAAAAAAAAAAAAAGAGAGAGAGAGAGAGAGAGACTGTATGAGGGGGAGGTGTCTAAGTTCTTCCTCTTCCTAGTGTCTGGGATCAAATCCAGGGCCTCACAAATGGTAGGCAAGGGATGTAAAGTAGTCAAAATCATAGAGAGGAGAATAACAGTGGCCAGGACTGGGCTTAGAGCCATCATGGAAGTTTTTGTTCTATGTGTATAGAAGTTCCATGTGTGTATCATTGTAGTTTTTCAGGATTAAGAAAAAAACCTAGAAATTATTGTGCAACAATGTGGGAACAGCTGGCTACTACTGGCCTGTAACTTCAAAGTTGTTATAATGGTCAATCTAATGATATGCACTAGAAAACCACAATGAAAAGAAAAACTCACTCAGGTGATCTACAAGGAACAAGCAGTTTCCTCCTCCTGAGAAGGGGTTCCTGGGAAAGAAAACACACTGGATAGAGAAGGTGGGGCATGTTCCTACCTGAGGTGGGAAGCCTTCCGACACATTTAACAAACCAAGGCCCATGTCTGGGCTGTTTCTCTTTCAGAAGCAGCCCCGTAAGGCGCCCCATTCTTGGGTCTTGTCCTGCACTCCCTGGGAAGTAAACAGAGCTGGGAGGTTCCCTGTTCTAGGAAAAAGCTAATCAAATGATCCAACCGCTCTGCTCCTCGTTTGGAACCCCGAGAGAGGTACCAGGAAACACAGTCTTGGCTGAGAGAATGTGGCTATGAATAAGGAAGGCTGTCATAGGCAACTGCTGTCTTGCTTGGGTTCAATCCAGCTCTTAGCCTTTGCATGAGGACCCATAGTAGGTAGCAGCCAGGGGGGCTGGAGTCAGACCAGATTCAGGGAACACAGTCATCCAGTCTTCCGCCTCTGCATTTTGGAAGAGAGTTGGACTTCTATCATTGTCCCATTATTTAGTGTTTGGGATAGGACCCAATTAGCCAGAAGACGAGGAGCTGGAATTTCTGCGAAGGTGGGCTGTGGCATCAAGAGACAGTTATGAAGTCTGTAACCCCAAACCCTTCGAACAGTTTCCTAACTATCCTCGGGAGACACTCTTGGCTGAGATAGGAAGGAGGAGTATGGTTTCAGAGAGATCGGCTTCAGAGAGATCAGCTTCGCCCTCGCCCTCGGTGGTGGGAAGCAGCGTTCCTGTGACCCAATTTCAGCCTTTGCTAATGAACCATTTCAGAGCAACCGAAGTTTCTGGAGTCACTGATAATTGCATAAATTTTCCTCCCTCCCTCCCTCCTTCCCTCCCTCCCTCCCTCCCTCCCTCCCTCCCTCTCTCTCTCTCTCTCTCTCTCTCTTTCTCTCTCTCTCTCTCTCCTCTCCCTTCATTTAATCTTAAGTCTCCATCCATGACGCCCCATTTTTAGTAACACACTGGATCCTGCCAACATCCTGGGGCTGAGTTTGCCTTTCCACTTCTAGGAATTTCCATGGATGAGCGGGCGGGGGTCCAGGCTGCCTAGATGTTTCTGAGTGTGTGTGACCATCAAGGAGTTTCCAAAGTCGGAAGGTTGAGGTCAAAGGTCTATCTCTCCCAAGCACCTGAGGTGAGTGGCCCCAACCTCTTCAGAACAAGATCCCCAGTTCACCTCAGCCACAAGGTGATCTGGTGCCAGAATTGTTTTTAGTCACTCTAACCAATCTCCAGGCCCACATCAATGTAACATCCAAAAAGGCAAGCATTTGGAACCACAAACCCCCACGGGAGGACAACAGGGCTCTGTGATGATGTGGTTTATGGAGCCTCATTTTTT
>NW_022196914.1:74685217-74692614 GCF_008632895.1 Mastomys coucha | reverse complement strand
TAATTGCCTTGGATGGCATTAAAGTTATATCAAAACTCAGACATCAGGGACAAGGCCTTGAACAACTCACTGTGTGTCACTCCAAAGTGAATCTTCAGTTAACCCTTTGAACAAGAGAGCAATGTGATTCTTGCCTAGTGTTTAAAAAATTACTGAAACCAGAGTAACAAACACAAGCGAATTGATGTCCTAAGTGGAAACACTCCTCAGGTTTTGTAGTGCATGCCATGTTTACCACAGGGCCTCTGATGTTTTTATAGCAGAGACTCTGATAACCAAGCCCTACTTTTTCTTGTAACCCAGATGTAAAGACTCAGAGTCCTCTTTCCCTCCTGCAGTTACTGGTCCACATGCAGAAGCGTGGGTGCTCTTCCTTTCAGTCTCTAGTCCCTGCCGAAAGCTAGCCAGGGAGGTATGTTGTACTAAGCCTTATTTAATACGGCTGGACTTTACTGGGTGCTTGTGGCCCGGGACCTTAGTATTTGCAGCTCTTAAATGCCATCTCAAATCCATTACAACGTGTGGGTGAAGCTAATAAAACCACTCAAAGATCAAGACAGCATGGCACCTACTTCACAGGCATGATTCTACAATGAGGACATGTATTCGAGGTGAGCACCACTTGGTATCTGGCTATTCTTTTCCAAGATTCTGCAGACAAGTTTGCAGAGCTCCGGAGGCCAGGATCATGGCTTACTCAATGGCATCAGATGCGAGGCTAATCTTCCTGCCACAAATCCATCTGTAGTTAAGAGATGAGTTGAACTGGGACAACGATTTGCTCAACTTTGCATGATGGGCCACGTTTATAGATGTAAGATGGAATCTGCTCTCAGATCTCTTGGGAACTCTCTAATCAAAGACTGCAGAGTTCAAAAAGTCCTTGAGAAAGCCATCTGGGAACTTTTGTGTGCTGACAAGTTTGTTCTCAAAACTTACAAACACACTTGCAAGATCACAAGCAGATACTGTAGACTTCTGAGAAAATTCAAGACCACATTGTGGCCTGACAAAAACCCACAGTCTCTTGAAGGTCAGAGATCTCCTAGGGAGCTAGACTACCTGTACCCTATAACCACAGGACACACTGCCTTCATGAGAACTAGCTGAAACTTCCCTGATGATGGCTTAGATATGTGCTGGCTAACAAGGAAGTGAAATCAGGAAACTAGTCTGAAAGTAGCCACAATTGAAGTACTTGTACACACTGTTTTGTTGAGCTTTGAACATACGCTATGCAGCTGATCTTCACCATCATTTTATGAGGTGATTATTGTTATCTTCACCTTGCAGGTTAAAACACTGGTATGGGAAGAAACCTGTCATAAGACATACAGCTTTTAATTGGCATGCCCAGATTCAAAACCATCCATAGCTAGATGATGCATAAGGGCAGTTTGGTCCAGAACGGATACTCTAGGTGATGGTGGCTACCTGAAGATTAAAGCTTCAAATTTGCAATTACATAGTAACGATGTAGCCATTACACACTATCACAATGCAATGCTTTATCCATGTGTCTACAACAATACGAGTATCAACAACCTACTGCATTGCTGGCCATTTAAAGGGACAGCAATGTAGTTACATATTGTGTGCCGCACATGTGAGCAAACGACTACGCTTCTGGCTTATACATTTCCTGTACCAAATTTGCTGTTACTTTAGAGCCTTCTGCTTGCTTCTACTTATTGAAAAATGGTGTCACTGCCCTGCAGAAGGCCGGCCGGCCTGCAGCAGCCACATGTATCTTGTGTTTATAATAATTTTGTGATAGCCCAGTGATGATGAAATTGTCTGATGACGCATTTCTCAGCATAGCCCTGGCATTAAGCAACACATCTGCAGCTCTGCTTCAGCCTCTCTCTTGTCCCAACAACACGTATGAGCCATCCTTCATCCTCCAAAGCCTTGTCCCTTGGATGTGTCTCATGCTGTTTGCAGTCATAGCAGCGAGCTTCACTCAGTCTCACCTCTCTGTGTGAAGACCACCCTGTCTTTTCTAGGCTTTTGTACATATCCTTTTCTCAGTATCCCTGGATATTTTATGCAGAACTTTAGGACTGCATTAATCTGATTCTAATTGCAATTGTTTTTATGCTTGTCTGTCTCCTGTTGAAGACAGAATTTCTTAAGGCAAGATTCATGTGTGTGTGGCCTCTGCCCCTAGGACTGACATAAGTCTCAGTTTGGTTAACCCTTAATGAATATTGCTGACTGGATGGGCAAATGGCTAGATTCCGAAGAAATCTCAAGTTTTCAACTGTGGTGAAAGTATTAGATATAGCCATGGAAAGCAGAAATTTCTACTTATTGTTTATTTACTTATTTATTTACTGCTCTTTGAGACAGGGTTTCTCTACTTAGTCCTGGCACTCACATTGTAGATGAGGTTGCCATCAAACTCATAGAGATCCACCTGCCTCTGCCTCTCTAGTGCTGGATAGTGGTGTGTGCCACCACCACGAGGCTCAAAGCAGAAATTTTCATACATCAAAAGATGGGTAGTTTTGTGTATTCTACCTAATAAATCCATTACAGTGCTGGTGATAGTTCAGGAATGTGACTGTTTTTCAAATAGATATATTATGTTACAGACGTGTTTTTAAAAGGTCTTACGTAGTTTAGGGTGACTTTGAATGTCTGATACTCCAGCCTCCACTTCCCAAGTGTAAGAATTAGAGGCATGTACCACCACACCAGTTTATAAAGTACTGGGAAATAAATCTAGGGCTTTGATTATGCTAGGCACATACCCTACCAACAGAGCTATATCTGCCGGCCAAACTTCACATTTATAAATTAATTATTTAAATCCCAGTTGTCATACTTTGCAGAGACTCTGACTTCTTATACAGTTCTGAAACACTAAATCCTGCATATTCAGTCAGAACCGGTTGAGCTTTGAAAGTCTGTTCACTACCTAATGCATCCACAAGACAGCTAACATGCCTGGAAGGGCAAATCTTACAATGGTTGAGATTGCACGCCTTTGCCCTGGGCAGGGTACTTCTCTCTTCTGTCATCTGGAAGAACAGGATTGTAGTAATGTCAGTGTCACGGGGTTATCATAGCTAAAATGAGATGACCCATGGTGCATAGAATAATGTTCGGGATACATGAAGGGTTTGGTGAGGGTTAGTGGTCTTATTACTACTTCAGAATTTGATCCCTGTGACACAGACTTCTTAGGAAGCAACAGAGTATAGAATGAGAGGTAAGAAAAGCTACCTTAGTGCTTACCATGAAGGCTGGGCTCCCACCTGGACATTTCCTGGACAGACTGTATGCACTGGGGCATTTCCTCCACAGAAAATGGAGCATATTGAAAGTGAGGGGATTTTGCAGTTTTTCTGGGCATCTAAAGTCTTGTCCTTTATTTTCCATGTGGCATCCCGGCTCTTAGATTCCTGCTGGCATCTTTTATAGCTTCATGCTCTCTTATTGTACAAATCTAAGTCCAGCTGTGGTGGTGTTTGAAAATAATCAAGCTGGCGTCACCAATCCCCTTCTTCCTTTTCTTTCTCCCCAAAGTTTCTTTCTTTCAAACAGTTTTAAAATTCCATTACCAAATTTCCTCTTGCCTTTTAAATATATTACACATTGTGTTACGTACTTGTGGTTGAGATAATCACATGGACCCATTTGTTTTAAATTAAATGGGTTTAGGCAACAAAACTCTCCAAGTGTCCTGGTAAAACGGTCTCTGCATGCAACATGGGCAGAGCCTCGAGCAAAATAATTAGGAACTAATTTGTCAGCATTGTAACCTGCTTACGACTTTTGCACTCTATCTCTTTGACTCCTATGTAGAGATAAAGTTCAGGTTTCTGGAAGTTTAGCATAACCCAGTAGCAGGGGCTATGTTAAAGTTAATGGGACCCTCTTCTAAATTATAACCAGATACAAGACCCTTTTTCTGTGTCCTCTGTTGCGTACTGACAACAATGTTCTGAAACCAGTTGCGTGTTTGGGGCCAATTAAGCACAGAAATTATGCCCAATGTATTCTCTGTAATGTCATAAAATGAAGGGGAAAGAAAGTCTGCAGAGGTATAAGACAGCAACCAAACGACAGGAGTCAATAAAGTAGTCACAAAAGCCTAAAGCGTGCAACCTCATCACCACTAAAACCTGCATGGAAAACACTGTGTATTTATACTTACATATGCATCGGCCCTTTGTATGCATTCTATACATTCTCTCCAGGAAATATCCAGGTGGAAACCCAGCCTTTGTGGAGAGCACTCAGGTAGGTATACATTGTATCTAGCTTTCTGTTAGGCACAGAGGTGTTCAGAGTCCATCAATGCTGTCAATTAAAACACAGGCAGGCTATAGCAATGGAAGTCAAAGGACAGGCATAGGATCATGTGGCTATTATGTTACCGAGTGTTTGAAAATGTGGATTCCTGTACTTAATTTTGAACTGGATGTGATAGCGTGTGCCTTTAATCCCAGTACTCAGGAGGCAGAGGCAGGAGGATCTCTGCAAGTTCAAGGCCAGCCTGCTCTACAGAGGGAGTTCCAGGACAGTCAGGGCTATACAGAGAAACCCTGTCTTGAAAAACCAAAACAAAAAACAAACAACTCCCCCCTAAAAAAAAACAAAAAACAACAAGAACAACAACAACAAAAAACCCAAAAGATAAAAAACCAAACTAAAACAACAACAACAACAACCCAAACAACAACAAAAACCCTCTCTACTCTCTGCATGGATTTTAGAAGCAAATCTGTATGTCAGTCATCTTTTGTAATGATGGGCATCTTGGTTTGACCTGAGGGTTTTCTCCCTACATGTATCTTACCGTCATTTCATGTACCCAAGTCAACAAAGCCAGACAGGAAAGCAGTTACTAGGTTAGAGGAAGTTACTCAGAAGCCTATGATTTATATATCCGGTAATGATCGTGTTAATAGTGGTAAGGGAGGCAAGGTGAGTGTCGTTGGCTTTGAGAGAAGCCAGGAGTTCAAGGTCTCTGGGTTACCAAGCGCTGATGCTCCTCAAGCCAGAGTTCTTTCTAACTAACTCTAACCTTTTCCAATTAAGCCCAAGTTTGTCCTCGACTCAGAAGTGAAGTCAAGAGGACAGATCATGAACATTAGAAATCAAAATTTGGGGGAGTTAAAAAAAATTACAAGCATTGTACCAAAGCCAAATATTCAGCTGGGAAAAATGTATTTTCAATGTAAACTGAGAAACTTTTCCATACTATTAAATAGCATGTGTCCAGCAAGGACAAAAAAGTTCAATTTACTTTATAAGTGAATAACCTTAAGGTAAAACCATGCCAATCCACCATTTTTTTCAGTAAATATGGCTATTGCAATGACAAAAAAAATGTGCAAAATAATGTGTTGGTAAAGCTTGTATATAAACAATGACTTTTAAAAGTGCAAACTGGTTCAATCACTACAGAGCAGAACTTGACAATTTCAAATGTGTTCCATATGTGTTTACTCTTTAACTCATTAATCTTCCTTTTGGGCCTCTATATTACAGAAATACAGATATATATATATATACATGCTCATTATTAGGATAATTTGGTACAGTATAAGATGTAATAGCCAAAGACTGGAAATAATTCAAATAGGAGTCTGGTTGAATAAACATAGACGCATCTACTCAGGAAGCACTGTAAGGCTATAAGAAGTGAGAATATGAGGTAGATGAGATGGCTCAGTGGGTAAAGGTGCTTGCTGCCAAGCCTCCTGACCTGAGTTCAATCCTTAGGAAACATACAGTGGAAGATGAGAACTGATTTCCACAGTTACTTTCTCTCTCTCTCTCTCTCTCTCTCTCTCTCTCTCTCTCACACACACACACACACACACACACACACATACACACACACATACACACGAACACATGTATGTATGCACATGAAATAATTTCTTAATAAGTGAAAGTTACAAAATTATGCCCATATCTTTTAATAATATAAAATAAAAAATACTTTTTTTCTTTTCTTTTTTACTTATTCACGTTACATCTCACTCACTGCACCACTCCCGGTCACCTCCTCCCACAATCTTTCCCCTATAACCCCTCCCCTTCTCGGGTGGAACTCCCTGGGTATCCCCCTACCCTGGCACTTCTAGTCTCTTGAGAGGCCAGGAGCTTCCTCTCTCACTGAGGCCAGACAAGGCAGCCCAGGTAGAAGAACATACCCCATGTGAAGGCAACAGCTTTGAGGATAGCCTCCTCTCCAGTTGTTTAGGATCCACATGAAGACCAAGCTGCACATCTGCTATATATGCAAGAGGAGGCCTAGGTTGGTAGTTCAGGCTCTGAGAGCCTGCAGGCATAGGGGATGGAACAGAGATTGAAGGAATGGCCAACCAATAACTGGCCCAAGTTGAGACCCATCCCATGGGCAAGCACCAATCCTTGACGCTATTAATGATACTCTGCTATGTTTGCAGACAGGAGTCTAGTATGGCTGTCTTCTAAGAGGTTGCACCCAGCAGCTGACTCAGACAGACACAGACACCCACAGCCAACAATGGATGGAGCTTGGGGACTCTTATAGAAATAGGGGAAAGGATTACAGGCATTGAAGAGGATAGGAACTCCACAGGAAGACCAACAATGTCAACTAACCTGGACCTTTGGAACTCTCAGAGTCTGAACCACCAACCAAGGAAAGTAACTTATAGACAATGAAAACCGAGAGAACAATTCCCAGTTCATTCCACAACACTACCTTTGCCTTAACACAAAAGCCAAACTAAGTTCTCACAAGAAAATAAAACTACCAACCAGTATATCGTGTGAATATAAACATACAGCTTCTCAAAAAATACTGAAAATATACATAAAAAAATGTACAATGCAACAAACTACGATTTACCTCAATAATGCCAGGTTGACCTAACAGCTGAAAATGAATTAATATAATATACCACATGCATAGAATGAAACAAGCAAAGAAATACAAAAAGAAATTACACAATTATTTCAATAGTCACAGAAAAGAGTTTGATCCAATCCAACAGCCTTTGAGATGAAACACTCAATAACTAGACTTAGCGACTAAGGTCTTTAGACTAAGCCTTTCATCCTGGCACTTTTGAGGCAGAGGCAGGCAGATCTCCATGAGTTTGGTACCAGCCGGAACTACATAGTGAAACTCTGTTGAAGAAGAAGAAATAGAAGAGGAGGAAAGGGAAGGAGGAGGGAGGGGAAAGGCAGCAGCTCAAGGAACTAGAGATAGAAAGGAATTCCATCTGATGAAGAATACCTATGGAATATGTACACCCATTTTCACTCTTAATTATAGAAGAGTGAATAGTACCTTTGATGTTTAGGAGAAACACAAGGATGTCTACTTATGACTTTTACTCAAGATTTTTCTAAAAATTCTGACTAAAACAAGCAAGAAAAGATAT
>NW_022196914.1:74672791-74685187 GCF_008632895.1 Mastomys coucha | reverse complement strand
AAAAAAAAAAACAAAAAAAAAAAAACCATTCTATCCAAACTAGAAAGACTGAAGTACAACTATTTTGATTCACAGATAGAATGAGTCCATCAAAATGGGACAACAAAGCTTCTTAATGACTATTTCTAAGAAGAGAAAGAAGAGTCATAGAGGCTAGATTCCTACAATTACAACTTGCGTTGTCAATTAGCTGTTGCCACTCTGAACTGAAGTATGTGTTCTATATACTTCTAAAGAGAGACTTCATTTAAAACAAAGAAGGGCTGGAGAGATGGCTCAGTAGTTAAAACTGACTGCTCTTCCAGAGGTTCTGAGTTCAATTCCTAGCAACCACAAGGTGGCCATAACATTCTGTAATAGGATCTGATGCCCTCTTGTGGTGTGTCTGAAGACAGCTACAATGTACTCATATACATAAAATAAATCTTAAAACAAAACAAAAGAGCTGGAGAGATGGCTCATAATTTAAATGTATTGCTCTTCTGGAGGACAAAAGGTAGGCTCTCAGCACCCACACAGAGTGGCTCAGAACTCTCTGTAGCTCTGAAGAGAACTGATGTCCTGTACCAGCCTCCACAGGGGCTTGCACACATGTGACATATACTCAAACATGTCCATAAAATAAAAATCTTAGAGACCAAATGTCTAAAAATAGCAGCTTCATCCTGGTGTGTTGGTGAAGGTCTTTAATTCCAACACGTAGGAGGCAAAGATGGATCTCTGTGAGTTCAAGGCTAGCCTGGTCAAAGCTTTCCAGACTAGCTAGTTGTAGGATGAGACCCCTGTCTCAACTCCCACCCACAAAGAACACCTCTAAAACTAAAGCTACCGGTTGCCTGGATATGTGTCTTTATGTATCTGTTCACACTTGTGAAATGTACAATACCAAGGAACAATAATAAGGTGAACTATGGTGGGCGACAATGGACACCACTAATAGGTTTGCCGATGTTCCACTCTGGCAGGGATATTGGTAAGGAGATGCCGTGCAAGTGTGGGGATCGATAATGCATTCAAAATCTCTGCATATCTCAATCAGTGTTTTTTGAAAACTTAAAAACTGTTCTTAAAAATAATTTTAATTTCTTAAAAATATTTGAAAATTAAAAATAAGTCTGGCAAGACGGCTCAACAGTAAAGAGCACTGGATGGTCCTCTAGAGGCCCCAGGTTTGATTTATACCACCCACATGGCAGCTCACAGATTTCTGTCTTTCCAGTTCTAGGGAATCTGGAATCATTTTCAAGCCTCTTTAGGCACTAATCATGCACATGGCAAACAGACATACTTATAGGCAAAACACCCAAACAAATAGAATAAAATATATATTTAAAATAAATGAATAATAAAGGAAATTAATGACTCTGATTGTGCACCAAAAGTGGCAGCCTAACTATGTGACTGAATGACAGGATACACAACTTTTTCAGTGAACATTCTAAGAAAAAAAAAATGTACCTAGAAAGAGAAAAGAATTGCAAAAGTACTTTTAAATATTGACTTGTTTTCACTAATCACATCAGCGATATGCTCTTCTGTTATTCTGAAGCTTTTGTCTGTGCCTTTGCTATGGGACAAAATGAAAATAATTGTATTGTGCCTTTGAAAAGCATGACTGTATTCAATTGGAGTAATTGTGATAGTTTCATGGGATTGTGCTCTGGAATCTTGAATTTGAATCTGAAGTGTGCTATGGATTTACAATGCATTTTATCTGTAAGAAATAAGCTTGTTTCCACTGTCCTTTGGAAAGGCCTAGAAGCAATAACCAGCCAAATAACAACCGCTTTTATTTCTCAGAGGGAGGTCTCTAATTATCATTTCCAACCGTAAAAGGCTGATTCTGCGTCTTACCCGGAAATGTAAAAGCAAGTCCACCATTTAGCCTTACCAAAACCAATAAAATTATCCCAGTGCAGGATTGAATTTTGTTTTCTTCAAACGTGTTCAAGATCTCACTCCTAGTGCCTATAATTATGACCTTCTTTGGAAGTAGACACTGCTGCATTTAGTGAACCCTAATCCTATAACCAGATTCTTGAAGGAGTCTCTGTACTAGGCGCAAAGGGAGAGATCATCACATGAAGAAAACCGGAGCGGTCCGTGAACTATCTGAACAAATCGGGGTAATGGTCAGAGTGAGGGAAGTGGCGTGGAGAAGGTTCTTTCTGCATCCCTCCATCCCTCCATCTCTATCAGCCTTCTTTCTTTAGGAATCTTTCCAGAACTGACTATAACCCATTGCTGCTACTTTGAGCCACTCAATTTGAATTTGTGTTAATCCACTATAGTGCTCCTAGGAAATCAACATAGGAATGTTGAGTCAGAAAGACTCAAATGTCAACTGTAAGTCCTGTCATTAGCTGCGTGTAGGGCAATCTGAGAATCATCAATGGCAACTCTAAAAAAATGAGGCAAATTTTTGAGGTCATAAAACCAAATCTAATTAAATAACTGAGGAGGAGGAGAATGATTTGATCATATGTGTGAAAAAGAATCAAGAATACATCCACCCTTTTCTACGTAAACTATGTCACTGGGAAGGCATGAAGTAGGTGAGGGAAAATTCCCTTTTAGAGTTGCACTTCTGCTATAAATGATATCCTGTGGTAAATTCATAGCCTGTGGCAAATTAACGAATCCAGATAACAATAATCCAGGGAATATTGAAATAACAGTGAAAGAGGGCAGATCACATACCTTCTAAAGGAAGTACAAACCACTTTGTGTGTTGAGGACATCCAACCAATATGATCCAATCCAGATCCAACCACCAACTCTCAGAAAACACAAAAGACAAAATAAATTATTAGAGACATGTGGGGGAGGCATCAGAAGGTAGCACAAATTCTGTAAGAGAAATGATTTGGTTTATTAAATGAATTATAAGGGGGGAAGCATAGATAGTCAGGGAACCCCTGGATTAAGAGTTGAGAGACAACACCTGCTATAATGTACTCTAAGGATTCTATTAGAATCCTGGTTCCAAAAAAGAAACCGAAGGAAAAAAAATTCATATGCTATGAAAAAATATTTAAGTTTTAGATGTGACAATTTTTCTTTTTAAAAAATAAATCCCTATCTTTTAGAATTTTTTAGAGATATGTGTCAAAATATTTACATATGCAAAGACACAAGGTCTTGATTTGTTTTAAAAATCACTTTCAACCGGATGGGAGGAGATAGATAAAATGTGATTGATCATGTCTTTGTAATTGTTGGTTCTAAGCATATAAATTTTATTGTATTTTCTTTTTACTCTGAATAGTTTAAATATTTTTTCTTTTGAGACAGGGTTTCTCTGTGTAGGCCTGGCTGTCCTGAAATTCTCTCCATAGACCAGGCTAGCCTCAGACTTCTGCCTCCAGAGTGCTGGGATTAAAGGCATAATATTTCTGCTTGTTGAAATACTTTCATATCAGAAAGTTACAAAGGAAAAAAAGATAATGGAAAGATCTTCTGACTGCTGAGAGTTTGTCACTCACAATCCTAGTGGCCACAGCTGAAATACCCAGCAGAGAAGAAAGCAGCGAGGCCTGCCTGAACTTTGGCTGTGGGAAAGAGTAAGTGAAGCCTGAAAGCCATGTCACAGATACAGAGTGCTGAGTGGTTGACAATTGCCGTCAATGGGCAGTCCTCTTTTCCTTTCTGAGTTTAGACACAGGGCCACATCGATGCTTTGAACTTGTACATTTATTACCATGGCCCTGGGCCTTTAGACACAAAGATAGACACAGATACCTGGCTGTTAGTCTATCAGACTGATATCTAGTGTCACCATGTTGATTCCCATGGCTACTTCCACTTCAAGAAAATATTAATGGAAAGGCACCTGCTTGCAGGATGAAAAAAATCTAGCATTAGGACTCAACTCATTTTCTCCCAGTCCTCATTTAAAACCAGCATGAAATAGATTGAAACCATGACATGGATTATTTCCATTGGGAAAGGATCACAAAATAAGACATTTCATTGCAGGAGGGTTGTGGCCTATAACATATAGTCCCTATTACTAGAAAGATACATAATGAATTCTATTACTAGAATAGAACATAATGAATCACTAGCAGAGTAAATACCTATGAAGTGAACAGTCATGACTTCCAAAATGATGATTATGGTTGATATATACATAGCAAAGGCAAATCAATAGGCCTCTCCTTGCTGGTGCTGCCTGTGGGCTTTCTGACCACACTCTTAATTGAAAGTCAGTATAATTAGTTACTATCACAATTACATTTGGTATCTCCATGTCCCCTATGAAGCGTTTCTTAATCTTTACAAGCTCATGCACAGTGTGACTACCTGCATTATAAAGAGAATAAAATGGCTTTACTCAATACACAGTAAGTTCAGAATGTCCAGAGGATGAAATGTAAATAAAGAAAATATCTAATAAAAAAAAAAGAATGTCCAGAGGAACTCTTGCTCTGCCAGGTCACTTTAGAAAGTTCACTCTTATATATCATCTTAAAAAAGATATATCCTATTTTCAATATGTATAAATGTGTTTGTGTGAGTTTGTGTAGGTGTATGCAAGTGACCATAGAGTATGGAAGAAAATGTCAGAGCCCTGGAATTGGAGAATAGGAGGTTGTATGCCACTTGATGTGGCTTCTGGGACCAACTTGGGACCTCTGGAAGAGTAGTAAATGCTTTAAACTGTTGAGCCAATCCTCCAGCTTTTATAGAATACTTGTAACCTGAAACTTCAAAATGTGTTTAAATATAAGCCTTTACACAAGGGCACTGTTGGGGACAAGTGGTAAAATAGTTGTTTCAGGACAAAAGGAAACAACCAAAAACCAACCAACCAAACAAATTAAAATATAAACCCACACAAACACATATACACATGCACTCATGCACACATACGCACACACATATACACATATTCATATACATACACACATACACGCCACACACAGACACATACATATATACACATTCACATACATATACATACATACATATATACATACATACATACATACATACATACATACATACATATGCGCACATTCACATGCACACCCATACTATCATACACCACTAGAAAAGAAAGCATTGATAAATTGCCCTTGGTCAAAATACAATGTTTCTGCTCTTTAATGATGCTCAGAAAATGAAGACATATCACAGACTGAAAAAACCATCTTTGCAAAAGACAATTCACACACACACATACACACACACACACACACACACACACACAAACACATACACACATACTTCTTGCATTTCAGTATTGAAGAAAAGAAATTTAAAGGTAAAAGATCTAAGCAGGAACTTTATCAGAGAGGGCATGTCCATGGCAAAGAGCAAATTAAGAAATACTTCAAGCCACTTGTCAGAGAGTAATGCACATTTTAACCACAGACTGATAAAATAGATACAATTAAATCAAAAGGACTAGTAATATCAATTTTTGGCAAGGATGCCAAGTAACTTGAAATATTGTCCTTTGAAGGTAGAAATGTAAGACTATTAAAAAAAAAAAGAAGAAGCCATTTCTTAGAAAATTATATTGATTGTATGACTTTTGTACAGTTTACCAGGTTGCCATAGTAAACACAGGAGGAAAATGTAATTCTAACAGGTGAAGGGAGAAAGCAAACCATTTTCTCATGTCACAATGCTCTGTTCTTAATAGGCATATCTTCAGGAGAAATTTAACAGGAACCTAACTTGCTTAGGCATCATGAGAGATAACTGGCAAAGAAGAGACGCCTAACTCAAACTTACTCCAGTGGCCCTTGTATGACCTAAGGGGTAAAGAATTCCATGGTGCACAGGCATAGAGTGCAAAGGCCTGTGGGGTGCTTGCTCCTTGCCTTCTCCTTCCCACATCATGAGAAGTCTACTCAGTTTTCTTTCCCCCACAGTGCACTACGTTCAGCTATCAAGAAAAAGTTACAACACACGCCAGAAGGCAAAATAAACCATTTGAAGAAAGAAAGCAGGCATCTGCAATCAGATGTGGCAGGCATGTTGGAATTGCCAGGCTGTGGATTTAAAACAGCTAAGAATGACACGCCAAGGGTCTTAATGGATCAAGGAGGGAACATGCAGAAACAGATGAATAGTGTAAACAGAGAGATTTTCCTAAAAAATGAACCAGAGAGAAATGATAGTGATCAAAAACACTGTAGCAGAAATGAAAAATGACTTTGATGGGTTTATTAGTAATGGCATGACTGGAGAAAGAAGCCCTGGGTTTAAGGCTATCTCAGTAGAAATCTCCAGAACTTAAAAACAAAGAAAATAAAAAGATGTTGGGGAAAAAAAGAACAGAGTATTCAAGGACAACTTTAAGAGGTATAAATACATGTTATAGGGATACCAGAAGGAGAATATAGAGAGAAGGGAGGAAATGTTCAAAAACAATAATGATTCAGATTTCTCAAAAAAAAAGTCAGATTTTAATTAAAACAGAATGTGAGTGTTCATAGAGAATCCAACAAGATAAATGCCAACAGCTGCATTTTTTTAACCTATAGAAAATCAGTGAAAAAGAAAAAGACAAAACTTATGAAAGAAAACAAATGCCCTTCGTATAGAGAAACAAAGATGAGCATTATATCTGATTTATCTATCCTCAGCAACCAGGAGGGAAAGAAGAGGGTGAAGTAAAATAATTTGGAGAGAGATGAAATGAAAAGCACACCTATGAATCTGTACCTTGTGAACTTGTTCTTTAAACATGAGAGGAGAGGACTGTAGACAGGCTCAGTGGTGAGGAGCACTGGTTGCTCTTCTGAAGGACCCAGGTTCAGTTCTCAGCACCCACATGGAGGCTAACAAATATCTGTAACACCGTCTTATGGCTTCTGTGTGGACTGCATGTACACAGTGCATATACATACATGCAGGTAAAACACTCATAGATATAAAATTAAAATAAAAACATTTTAAAATTTACTTTACATCTGTAACCCCAGCACTCATGCGTCTGTGGCCAGAAGGCTATACGTTGGTGGCCAAACCTGGGCTACCAAGCTATACACTCTTCCAAACAAATATTTGTAGAGATTTCAAATGGACAAATTCAGGTAGTATAAAATCACTAGGAATATTCTTGAACTCAATAACACTTCAATTAATTGGACTGAACACTTATAAAAAGAACTTTTCCCAACCAGAACAGAATAACATTGTTCTTCAGCTTGCTTGAACTACTTACTGTAGGAAACCATATTGAAGGCCATAAAACACACCTTACATTTTAAAAAATATTTTATTACATATATTTGTATAATTATTTATCGGGCATGTATGTGTGTATGTGTGTGGGTGCACATTTATCATGCTATATAGAGAGAGGTCAGAGAAAAACTTGACTGTTAGTTCTTTTCTCTACCATGTGGGGTGCAGAGATTGAGCTCAGGTATTCAGGCTTGGGATCAAGCACTTTTACCCACTAAGCCTAACAGTCTTGCAGGCCTAACGTATCTGAAGCAACAAATATCATATAATATGTGCTCTCAGATCACAATGGAAATCAACTTGAACTAGAAACTAGAAACCTCCCCAAGCATGTGAAATGTACATAGATTTGTAAATTATATGGGTCAAAGAAGAAATGTCAAAAGAGACTTAAAAACATGCTACCCTTAGTGAAAACATAGCACAGCAGAATGCAACAAGAAAAGGAAACAACTTGATTTTTAAAACATGTGCCAAAGATCTTAATGAGGGCTCACCAAAGTGCATATGTCAGTAACAAGTAAACACAAAAAGATGTTCTACATCACATGTTATTAGGGAAATGCAAGTTTTAAAACGATGCCATTACACTCATATTAATTTGATCAAATTTGCAACATGGAGACTGCCAAATACTTCTGAGGATATAGGGTGATGGGCACCCTCCTGCAGGTCCCATGGCCTTGCAAAAGCAGTACAGCCACTCTGGAAGACAGTTGGATGGGTTTTAATGAAAGTAAACACATGCTTACCATATATATATATATATATATATATATATATATATATATATATATATATATATATATATACATGTATATATATATACACACATATGTATATATATACATATATATAATATATGTAAATATATGTATAATATATATGCATATATATATATATTTACTAGTAACTAGATATAGATATAGATATGTTTAACCAGTGTGTTCCCTGCTATTTATCCGAAGGAGTGAAATGTTATGTTCCCAAAGAACCTGTATCCAGATAATTGGAGAAGCTCTGTTGATAATTGTGCAACCCTTCTTCTTCTATGCATAGATGTTTTCAGTAGGTTGATAAGACAAATTAACCATGGACTGTCCAGATAATGGAATGTTATCCCATACTGCAAAGAAGAGAAGGTACACAGCCATAAAAAGATAAAGGAGTGTCCACACCCCAGAGTCTTAAAATGTACCTTACTGAAGGAAATGAGCCCACCTCAAAGCTACTGTATTAGTGCAACTCTGTGACATTTTTTTAAAATGTAGGAGTATGGAAATGGTAAAAAGATCTTGAGTTGAGGGTCAGGGAGTTAAGCAAGCAGAACACAGAGGATTTAGGGGACAACGAGAACATTCTATACCATACTGTAATGATGGCTGTATGTGAAGATGTATTTATTCAAATGCATATACTGTACAATCAGGGACATGAGCCCCAGTGTCACTCATGAGCTTTGAATGATTAGGATGTGTCATTGTCGGTTCAGCTGTGCCACTCTGATGGAGAACATTGGTGGTGAAGCCTATGCATGTGTGGAGGCAGGTGTGTATGGAGACTCTGTATTTTCCCCCATGGATTTTATGAACCTAAAACTGTACATATCTAGCTATTTTGGGGGCATACATGTTTTGGAAGATTTTTCAGTCAAATTTTCAATGGACTCTGGCTTTACAACTTTGTCCTCCCCATCTTCCATTTGTTCTGAATCCTTTGGGTTTTTGTTTGTGTTTGTTTTTTTGGTTTTGTTGGTTTTGTTTTTATTAGATCATCTTTGAACCAGCCCTGGGAAAGGTCAAGAAAGAATAGAAGCAAGCTGTTGTTGCAACCAAAAGTGAACTTTAAAAGATATTGAACACACTAAGGGCATCATCTAAGAAAACACAATGCTGTTTTTAAAAATTAATTTTGTAAAATCAATTGGTCACAAGATGGAGGTGGGTTGTTCTTGATGACTTTGTGGGTGTGGTGCTAAATATCAAACCCAGCATGAACATGGTAGGCAAGCATTCTACAATAGTTACATTCCCTGCAAAGAGAGATCTTCATTTGTTACTCTGAGAAGAGGGCTGGAACAAGCTGGTCTTCTCAAATAAGTTAGCCACTAGACTTCTGTCACATTGGTAGTGGGAGCCTTACAGCACCTCTCACTATAACTTCTGAATGAACAAACCTCTATAGGCTCATTTACAACCAGTCTAATGTCTGGAACTAAAAGAAAAAGATGATTTCCATTGTGTTGTTAGAAATGGCTATGATGGGGGGTGAATATGTGGCAAGTGTTATGTTGTGGCTTTACATGTGTGGTCTTTTCTCACCATGTCTTGGCAAAGTGAGCATTAATCCTGTTTTCCAGATGGGAAAACCAAAGTTCAATAATGCTCCCAAATATTCAGTAATGGAATGTATTCCAAACCAAGACTAATGTGATGTCACAGTTTATTTCTTTTATTTTTTTGCGATTATAATTACATCATTTCCCCTTACCTTTCCTTTCTCTAAATTTTCTCATATGCCCTCCTTGCTTTTTTTTCTCTCAAATTCATGGCCTCTGTTTCAATTAATTAATGTTTTACACACACACATACACACACACACACACACACACACACACACACATACATACTCACTCCTAAATCCAAGACAACCTATTCAGTCTGTTACTTGTATATATGATATATGTTTTCAGGGCTAACCATTTGGTTTTGGATAACCAGTTGGTGTTCTCTTCCATGGGGAAGATTATTTCTCCCATTTTCAGCATTCTTTAGCTGCCTGTTGGGTTTTTAAAATTATTATTATTATTATTATTATTATTATTATTATTATTATTAATTTATTTGTTTATTTTTATTGATTTAGGCTTCCTGGGTTTTCTCTTCCCCAGCCACATGAGCATGTCCATTGCTGTCCTTGCTCAGCTCAGGTTTTAGGTAGTCATATTGGTGAGACTTAATGAGCATAGCTCTTGATATTCCTAGGAGACACAATCTTCAAAAAAACTCCCTCTTACAATCTGTCCACCTCCTCTTCTGCAATGTTCTCTGGGCCTTAGGTGTGGGAGTATCTTGTAGATGTATGGATTTGGCTGAGGCTCTACAACTCTGCATTTTGATTGGTTTTGGTTTTCTGTAATGGTCTCTGTCCATTTCAAAGAGAAGTTCCCTTGGTGCCGAGTGAGGACTACACTTACCTGTGAGTATAAGAAATATTTAGTTGTATTTAGAGATTACGCTGGTGCGTTGAAGGATGGTTGTAGATCCTCTTTCAAGATCTATGACTTCACTAGTAGTTGGTTAGGTTTTCTGTGCCAGGCATGATTTCCCCCTTGTGGAGGGGATCTTAAGTCCAATTAGACAGCTGTTGGTTACCTCCAAGGTATGTGTGCCGCTACTGTACACATAGCGTTATCAAGCCATGCAGGTCGTTGCTGTGGTTCACAAGTGTCATAACTAGGTAGCATTACTGGTTGCTGTCCTCTTTTGAAAGCTTAAATGCCCCTCCCCCCCTTTTTTTCATGAAAGCTAGTCTTCAGGGAGGCTTCTTTCAGGCCAGGTCCAGTACAGGGTCCTCTGGGGCCTGCATCTGAAGTATGTGGTGCCTTCAGCTAAGGATTTACCTTCCACCTTTAGGGAGTTGGGGAGGTAACCAAGGGCAATAGCAACAGCTTGTAATGTTTTGGGAGTGCCTTCAACAACGATGACTGACAACTCAAAAGAAAACATCCAGGCCCAATGTTGGGTTTTTGTTTGTTTGTTTGTTTGTTTTTTGTTAAATCGTCTTTGGCTCTTAGAAGGAGCATTGTCAGCCCAGGTGAGAAAACACCCTTTAAATTCTACATGTATACTTATACACTGGTTTATGTGTATTATAGGTATTTGAGGTAGATAGTAGTATGATCCCTTATGGCTTTTTAAAAGATATCCTTACTATATATTACTCTCCTCTGTACTTGTTTTTGAGATAGAACATAATGTTTCCTTGGCTGGTCTCAAACTCACTATGTAGCCAAGGATGACCTTGAACCTTTGTCCTCCTTACCTGAGAGCTAGGGTTATAGGTCTTCATCTTCACACCCAGCCTATGTTGTTCCAAAGATTGCCAACAGGGCCTTCTGCATGCTGAGCCAGCACTCTATCACCTCAGCTCCCACGTCACAATCTTGACTTTGTGTCCCTGATGGGACTCTTACAAGTCCTTCTTGATCCTCATGTACAAATCCTTGATCCAACACTGCTGCTGGAACAGAATGCGGGACCATAGCTGGATATTGGACTGGAGGAGGAACAAAAGACTCTGACTGCATTTAGAGATCCCAGATAGGAGGGGGAAGTGATTGCCTAACCGCAAGGAGGGAGCACTGAGAGCAGCTTGAGGGAGCACTGAGAGCAGCTGGAGAAGTATGTAACAGATGAGCTGTTTCGTCCCACCAATCAGAGGAGGGGTACAGGGAGGAACGCTTTGACGTCTCACACGCCAGAGCCCCTGTGTGGCCCATAGACTCTTTAATAGCTTGAAATAAATGGGCAGACTCCTTTCCCAGCTTTCTCCACCTGAGCATTCTGTTTATTTCCCTGCAGTTTAGAACATGCCATTTGTTTCTAATTTGTATAACTATGTCAGCCTCGTGGGGTTTGGATTAGGCAAGAAGCTTCCACGCAATTAAGTCCATCCTAATAAAGTCCTATGATATGCCCCAAACTTAAAACAAAAAACCTTAAACCTACCTGCTGCTGCTGAGGAAGACAATTCTGCACCATTCCTAGTCCCCTTTATGATTCCTCTTTGTCAGGAAGAAAGAGGCTAAAGACTTTTTTCTCATCTTTAGATTTCAATTAAATTTTCCTACTGTGGTGAAAGGGAGATAGCACATTTTGACCTTTCTGCATGCAGGACATGGGAGGTAGGGGTGAGAGAGCCATGATTGCTGAGCACATAGCTACCTTATTTTGTGTGTGTTTGTGACACAATTTGATGAAAACAGGAAAAATGGGGTATCACGTGTGTGACATACTTCATGGGAGAATTGTGTGTGTGTGTGTGTGTGAGTGTGTGTGTGCATGCACCCACACATGCTCATGCGCGTGTGCGCATGTGCACATACCTTTTAAGAAGATCCCTTTCTTAGCCGGGCGGTGGTGGCGCACGCCTTTAATCCTAGCACTTGGGAGGCGGAGGCAGGCGGAT
>NW_022196914.1:74641106-74672657 GCF_008632895.1 Mastomys coucha | reverse complement strand
AAAAAAAAAAAAAAAAAAAAAAAAAAAAAGAAGATCCCTTTCTGATAGCCCTCCTTAACACTCATTCTGCCTCCCAGAGACTGCTGGTTCCACACTCAGTGAAAGTCTGAGATCTCAGCATAGAGTGTTCCTGCATGCTGACGACTATATGGTCTCCTTGAGGTGGGACTGCAGAGAACTCTACAGAAGAAAATAGCTTTTCCTTCTGGCTAAGAGATGAGAAGAGTCGCCCCATCACATCAAAGGTGCCATGTTCATCCGCCAGCAGTGGGGCCATGGCCATCCATCTGCAATGTCACCAGCTCGGCAGCCCAGCCAGCCACATCTGGAAAAGTTGAATGAGCTGTGGAGTTGACACACATTAAGGAATGTGTCCAGCACAGCATACTGACACCAGGCTAACACAGCTTTCCTCATTCTATGTGCACTAAGCCCAGGAAGTCATTTGCAAGTTAACACTTTGAAGGTTAGTTGGAAAACGAAGAGACTCGGCATGTACTGTAGCTAATAGCAATTCTTCAAAAGAAAAGTCAAGGCAGGTCCCACGAGTTCAATAGCACCCATGGGTGCTTCTCCAGATCCGGGAGAAGCCAAGAAGGGCCCAGTACATGCACCCCAAAGAGAAATGAAGTTTTAGGGTGGTGGTGGCACACACCATTAATCCTAGTACTTGGGTGCCGGAGAGAGGCAGATCTCTGGGTTTGAGGTCAGCCTGGTCTACAGAGTGACTTCCAGGACAGCCGGGACTACACAGAAAAACATTGCCTCAAAAACAAACAGACAAACAGCAGCAGCAGCAACAGCAACAGCAACAACAACAACAGCAGCAACAACAACAAGAAAACACATCAAAAACCTAACCCCTACCCCGCAAAGAGAAGCTTTGTTTCTCTTTCAATCAGAGACCGGCATCTCCCTATCTTGTCTGCATCTGTAATTATAACTATGTGCAGTTTCAGTGGCCACACACGCGTGCAGGAAAGAAGTCAGGACCTTCCCCGACTGTCCTAATGGTTTCGGTTTCAACTTCTCAACTCCTAGCAGGCCCCATGTTTTCAGATTTCCCATTTATTGGTCTTTGTATCTTTGATGGTCTTGAGTAAGGTAGTAAGGTACTACAGGAAGATACCTCATGTTCTAATTGAGCATAAGATGTGACTACCTGGTTCAAGGAAAAGAGGTAGGAAAGTTGTCAGTGGTGGCTTTAATTTTTTTTTTTTTTTTTTTGAGACCGGGTTTCCTCTGTGCAGCCCTGGCTGTCCTGGAACTCACTTTGTAGACCAGGCTGGTCTTAGACTAAGCCATCCTCCTGCTTTTGCCTCATGTGTGGGTTAAAGGCATTCGCCACTACTTCCAGGCTAATCTTTCATTTCTTAAGGAATCCCAGTAGAGAAAGGAGTCTTAGTTACAGGAAATCCTTCTCCAATGTCACCCTTACTATCCCCACTTACATGTGGCTTTCTATTTAAATTTTCTTTTTCAAATTTTATTACTGGGGTGTGTGTTTGTATAGAGAAGAAGGGTATGTGCCATGCCATACATGTGGAGGTCAAAGGACAACTCTTGCATCTTTATGTGAGTTCTGGGATTGAACTCTGGTTGTCAGGTGCCCTAACCTACCAAGCCATCTTGCCAGCCTAAAAATACTGATGTTTTTCTTGCACACACAGACTATTCTCTCTCTCTCTCTCTCTCTCTCTCTCTCTCTCTCTCTCTCTCTCTCTCTCTCTCTCTCTCTCCCTTTCTTAAATAGGGTATCCCAGGCTGTCCTTGAACTCACTATGTAGCCAATGATGATGTTGAACTTCTGATCTTCCTGCTTTACCTCCCAAATGCTGGGATCACAGGAACCTGCTGCTGGGTCTGGTTTACCAGAGGCCAGGGATCAAACCCAGGGTCTCTTACATGCTGGGCAAACACTCTCCCAACTAAGTTACATCCCCATCCCCAAGAGAGATCATTCTTTCTAGGAAAACTCAGGATGGTCAACTTCCATCTCCTAGGGAACCCTAAGCACAGCTTCCCAATGGCAGAAATGAGTGGAAGAAGGTGTGGGGGAGGGAGGGGGGCTCAAGACCTCAAATCTGGTTCTCACACAGATACCTGCTTTCTCATCATTATGTTTAACCAGCCAGCTATGTGTGTGTGGTCCCCCAGGGCCACACTATGGGGGTAGAGATGGCTGTGCTCCCGGAAGTCTGAGCTTCACTTCCAACTCCACTTGGACATCAATCAGACAAAATGATTTTACTTGAAGAGACCTCTCAATGAAAGCAAGGCTGTCCTCCCCATACCATGTGGCCTCCAGCCCGAGGTGGGACCTACCGAAATGTGATAGGCATCTCAGACAGGTTCTCACTAGAGATCAAGGGTGGTCCATTTGATCCCAAAGCTTTGTTGTGATAAAACAAAAAACAAACAACTTACATTTGTCTCATTGACTTCTGTTGCTCCCATCCCAAGTGACTGCAGTTCTTACCTGCCATTTTGCTGTTTCTACGTTTCTACTGAGTACTGTTGTCGTGTCCTTCTCTGCTCATTCTTCATACAAATAGCAGCGTTCTCAGTCTGAGTATGGGTTCTGATCAGTCAGTCCGGGTTAAGAGTTGTCCCTACCTCTTTATAACACAAAGCAACTTAAAAACAAAAACAAAGGAAAACATGTGTGAGCACACACCCTCGGACACACACACACACACACACACACACACACACACACACTGACACACTGAATTGGCTAATTGGGTGAAGAGCTTGCAACACAAACCTGAAGGTCTCAGTTTGATCCCAGAAAACCACTTAACAGTGGAAGGAAAGAACTGAAAGAACTAACTCTACAAAGCTCTCTCCCCTTTGGCCGCTATACTAACTGTTGTTGTGGCATGTGGGCACCCAGTCCCCACCATATACAAAACAACAACAGCAACAAAGAACAAAACCAAAAATAGTGCCTTTCATGTCACACTGTGCTGAAGATTAAGTGGGCTAGTCTATTTAAAGGGCCACGTCAGTGCCCAGAAAGTGCTCGGTGTTGTTATCTGAGGACCCACACAGAACTCTTACATGATGACAGACAATGGCTTCTACACAGAATGAGTCCAACCTCACGATGGGAAAGCACTGTGTTCTTGACTTACACCAGTAAGTTCATGATATGTTGGACCAGGATGCTCAGGACAGATGAGACCGTCAGTAGAGTGAGCCCACCACTCTGCCCGTTCAATCCATCCCTGGAAGGCAGAAGCTGCCCCCCCCCCCCAAACACTCTGGGCAAGGGAACCCCACTGCACCATCTCATTGTCAGGCAACTGCAGGCTCTGGATCTGTTGTACTTGGCTCCGCTAAAAGCCACACTTCCAATTTTCACACTCTCTGTAAACGTTTCATTCGAAAGGCTTTCCTATTTAATATCAAACAAGTGAGAAAAAAATTTTCCTCAGCTCATTAGTGCCTCGCCAGACTTCCACTGGGATGTGGCAGCAACTGGAGTTCAGCTGCGTGGAGGCCTCGGTAGGATTTCTCAAATGGCTGAACGGAGAGCAATACATCAGCCTACTGAAATCTCACATGCCATTTGGTTTAAATATTAAAGTTCCTTTGAGGTTAAGTATTAGAACCAGAAGGAAGGCAGGTTTGCAATCTGTTCGCCTGGCCTCCGCATGCTGCTCTTGTCAGAGCTACCTCCTTTCAGCAAGAGGGGTCACTGCTAGCCTAAAATCTCCCGACTCCATTTACCAAGGAGAAACTAGACTTCTGCACATTCACCGACTTTTGCCCCCAGGCCTGCTCAACCCACAGTCTAGACTGACAGACTGTCTAATGGACTATAACAGCAGCCACAAGTGGGAGGCACACATCACTTTAAATGTTCTATAAGGATTTTTTTTTAAAGTAAAAAGAAACAGGTGACATGTTTTTTGATGGAGTATTTGAAGTCAATATATTGAAGATATTATTCTATCAAGTTATTAATTCAAAAGGTAGTCAATTTTTTTTTAAACTAAATCTTTGCCATCAAGTGTGTATTACAAATCTCTGTCTGGGCCAGTCACCAACTGGCTGGACCAGGTAGGTTGAGGCTTTAGGCTAGATTATTTCTGCACCTTGCTCTCCATCCTACAACCATGGACCAGTGCTGAAAACCCTGGCAGAAGTGGAGGAAGGATCCCCAGAGGCTGCTTGTCAAGGGACCCTGTGAAACGGAATCTGTCACCAGAGTTCCTTTTGAAGTGCACTTGTTTGCAATAACTTTATAAACATGATTGCCTCTCTCCCTTTGTTTCACAGTTCGGGGGGGGGGGGCAGTCGATTTATCTCTGACTGAGGCAAGTAGTATTTTCTCAGCTGCAAATCATGTTAATTGGGCAGCAGATAGCTAGGAATGTGGGGTAAACAGCCCTAGTACCTTTAAAGCTTTTGATAGCTTTTCCAGGCGTACTGTAGATACTGTATTGAAGTGTGGAGCCGCCTCCCACCCCGCCTCCTCCGAATGGTGACAAGGCCCTCAACTGTGGGGAGGTAGGGACATGAGACGATGCTAACAGATATGATTCCTTGTTCTGTGCTCTGACACTCAGATATATTGGTTCTTTCAGTCAGAGCAAGCACAAGTGAGTTGTTGGTAACTGCTTTGTCTAAGAGTAGACAAGTAGAGTGGTGTTCGGATTGGGAGTGGGGGAATGTTCCAGTACAGGGTGTGTTCGGATATAGCACTCATTTCTTCTTGTGTGGGGGGGTTGGGGTGGCTTTTATGCCAGTTGCTTCTCCTTCTACAACATATCTGTTCCTTCAGCATGCAGGGCATTGAGGGATCGTGACAGGGCTATTTGATTCTTCTAAAGTGGGGAGAGATGGCTGCAACTTGGAAGCCGCAGGATGCTGTCTCATCCCCCTACAGAACAATTTTAGTGATGGGTACCTATATAAGTTGAAGAGTCTGAAACTGGTTTCCAGAAAACTGTCCTGCCTTGAGTCATCAGACCATCTTCCTAAAACCCACTGGGTGGGTGTGAAGCAGCTTGATACCTGCCGGCTTCCAGCATACCAGGACCTTGCTGGGTTTCCTAGGCTTTTGTCAGTGTCTTCAGCATGATCCCTCTCTCTTTCTCAAATGCAGGGGCTTATTCCACCTGCAGAAGACAGACCCCCCCCCCTTTATGTTTCTACAGATGATCCAATGAGGTACTCTTCAGGAGACCATGGATTCCAAACTTGGGACCATGTTAACCAAATCAAGAAGCACATGGCTGACACAGTTTGAGTTAACCGCTCCTACAAAAGCATATTTCTCTATTTCCTTGATATCACTCGCTCTCTTCTGCCCTACTTCACACAATCGGTTAAAGTCGTGGTGCTCAGACTTGCCTAGAGAGCTCATAGATACAAACTTATCTACCCAAGACTGCATTGGTAAGCTGACTCAGGTTCTATTTGTCAGTCTTCAACAAGCCACACTCTCAAAGCCCCATTAGAGGTCAGCAGGAGTGCTGTTTTTTCAGTGTTGTCAGGGTGAGGTCAAAACCAGTGTAACTTTGTTCTGTGCATGGAAAAGTAGAAGTATGATTTCCAAGATATGTTCTATAATAGGTTTCTTTCAGGTCTAAGAGTAGTTAAAAAACAAAACAAACAACAACAACAACAACAACAAAAAAAAACAACCAAAACTTCAGAAAGCCCTTTCCCATCCATCTGCAGTTTCAAAGATCACCTTAGAGGAAGAATTAAGATTTTTGTACCCCTATGAGCTCTATTCTGTAGTTTTCCTGTACCTTCTATGATGTGGCGGCCATAGTCAGGGGGTCAGAGATGAATGTGTTACCTGGAATCAGCACCCACAAGAGCAGTGAGGTATGAACACCAGGCTAACTAGAGGGGCTGCCATTACTGCAGCCCTCCCTCTTCCATAGAGGGAGGCAGCCTTGGGGGTGGGTGGAGCAGGACACATGGCAAAGCTGCACCAGAATCACAATGCAGAAGACCACCAGAGTGAGGTGGCAGCAACGGAGGTGGACCCTGGAACAGCTAATGTTCTTCAGAGATGTGAGTGCTAACAGTCAGGACACCTGCTATGTGGTGTGATTAAGTTTTGGTCTTAAGAGTTTTTCATTCTACACCAGAGGAAAGAGAGCTGGGAGCAGTTAAGAAAGGCAAGGGGGCTGCCTGTCAGGTCTCTCTTCCTGTGAGCTCGGCCTTAGCGATTCTACCATTGTTCCCAGTGACAAATATTCCGGCTATACCTGCCCTAGAAAATGTCGATTGCATCGGTGTCTTTTAAGACTGCTCTAAAGCTCTCACAAAACAAAATTAAATTTCCTTTTCTGCATGTTAAACTAGGACAGACTAGAAAACAACTGAATAGATAAGGATGCACAGAACATGAAAGAATGAGGAAGAGAGGCTCGGGTGTTAAGGGCAGGGGAAAGCTTAAGGGTTGGGGAGTGGAAAGAAAGAACATTCAAATATACTTTGTTTGAAAATGTCATAATGCTTTCTAACCCACTGTATGCTGATTTAAAAATAAAAAGATATTTTTAAGAAAACAATAGCCCAAGTTCACAAGGAATCACCAACTAAGTAGTGACCCCCAGGAGCTGTGAACTGGTCAGGCTTGGGAGGGTAACTGGGAATTCTTAAAGACCTCCAGGTATCCATACATGTTGGTCTTGTGCTTCTGATTAGACTTCATAATTCAATTTATACGTATCCTATGGAAAAAATAAAGGAATGTGCACAGTGCAAAACATTTAAACCAGAGATCTGAATATTCAATGATGAGGGAATATTTAAGTATGTTAATAGTAAGAGCCAAGCAGCCACTGAGGATCATCTTTTAGGAAAAATCCAACATAGAAAATTTCAGAATACATTAGAACATAAAAGCACGCTCCAAAACAATACACATTCAAATATTTTTAAGGTATGTAAAGAGGAAGCCAGCCATGGTGAGCATGCCTCGAATCCAGTACTCAGGAGGTCAAGGGCCGGAGGATCAGGGTCAAGGTCAGCCTGGTCACATAGAGACTATGTCCTTAAAACAGAAGTATGTAGAAACGAAAGTAAAACAGAAGTGAGACGCGCCACAGTGTTCTGTGACGTCAACACTGCCTTTTAGAGGTCGCTCCAGGAACAGTTTACTGTTTTCTGTAAAGAACAGGGATCACCTTTATAATATTGGTGATAAAGCTCACTTCAGTGCAGTCCCAGACCTATGGAAGAGAATGTATTAGACATGGAAACCCTTCTTTAAATCAAAGTTTTAGCCAATCAAAACAATGCATGCACATATTCACACACACACACACACACACACACACACACACACACACACACACTCATGAACATACCACAGTGTGTATTCTTTTGTATTTATAGATTAAAAAAAAAACCCAGAATACAGAAACAGCTTTTCTACAACCAGGGAGTGCTAGAGCCAATGAGTGCTTAAGATATTTAAACAGTATATATCGGATTACATCTTAAAAACTGGTTTTACCTTTACTCAACATATTGCACATACCATACCTCCAATCAATATTTATTAATGAATTCATCAGCAAGTGGCAGGTGGACGATAACCTTCGAAGGTCATCGGAAGGAACTGCATTTACTGATCTAGAAAGAGTCCAGGACCAAATAAGGGTGGCTTTCCAAGTCCAGTGTGGTAGTCAGTGCAATTGATTCTGAAACCTCATCTTCTGCAGAGCTTGGAGAAGCCAAGCGACAACTGCTTCAAATATGCATGGCAGGAATCATTTCGGCATCCTTCACTGAGTGCTTCCTTAGTACCTCAGTACTTTCTCAGACTGAGTACTTTATATCAACCTTGATAATGAACTCTTTCAATAGCCCTAGGATGTAGATGTATTACTTTCCTATGGGTTAGAAAACTGAAAGGTGGACATTTAAGTGATTTGACCTGTGTCTATGAGGAGTGAAGGCAAAGTCTGAGCCGGTCATGACTGACTCAAACAGGGGTCAGTCAGCATGCTACAAACATTCTTCCTAGATTCAGGACACACATTCTCAGTGATGATTAACATGTCAGATGACTTAACTCCCTTATTTTCCTCTGTACTGTCTTTAATTTTAGTGATCCGAGTGAGGTGCAGTACTACCTTGCAATAGTTCTTATTTCCACTTGACTACTAACAATGCTCATGGCCCTCTGGCTGTCCTTTTCTTCACAAGGCGGCTTCTCAAGCTCGTGGCTAACTTTTCCACTAGCATGAACTTTTCATCTGCTTTACAGCTCTTCTGAATATAGTCAGGCAATATGCTTGTTTTTGCATTACGGGCATTGTCCATGGCATATCTTGTTTTAACGCTCTGCCTACTTTCCTTCCCCAAACTTCTTGGGGGTTGGGGCAAATGTCAAAGTATCTGGAGCCCTGTCATCACCATTTGGCTATGGTGGCATTAGATAAGACTGTCTATTCTAGATTATTCTGGAGTAAGTCTTGAACACCATAGTAATTTATTCATAAATATCTTGTCATGCACCACTGATTTAACAAAGTTTCCTCTATAATATGCAGTCACAATTTCATTATCACATATAAAATCTTATTGCTTAGTGCATACAATATCCAGCTATGCAGATTTTTCTCTAAGCAGATCATATTTTATTTTTTCATGTTTGTGATTGTAAGCAGAATGTAAATAAGCCACATACTCTACAACTCTGACAGGACTCTTTAGACCTTTAATGTATGGTCCTCCATTATTTTTTCCCTTCTTGCCATTTATTTAAGAATCAACTGATTTATCAGTCAGATTTCCAATTGCTTGGAATTTGGTTATTTCACATGTCATTGAACAAGCATCATATTCTGTCCTGTGCCATATTATTAGTTACATCCAGTTGATCAGACTTGTGTCATCTGACGATGCTCTCTGGGTGGGAGTAAAGGCCACACAGGGCACACCATGTCTGCTTGCTTGCCTCTTTCTTTTGATGTTAATATACTGAGAATCATTGCCTAGGTCTATCATCCTATCAGGGGCTAAACTCCAACTGATCCATATATTTTAATAAATCTATTTTCATATATAGATACTTTTGTTTCCTTAACATTTTGAGTGATTTGTAATACAAAAAAGTGAATAGAAATAGAGATGGTTTTATTTCTACTCATTTTATGTGTGTGTGTGATTCAGGTCACACACACAGCACGTGTGTGTGTGTGTATATATATATATATATATGTGTATATATACATATATGTATATGTATGTATGTATGATGGACATTAGATTAGTAGCATATCCAACACAATATTTGCTGTGTTAGGTATATGCTTGTAGCAATCAGCCAGCAGAAGAGACAGTTCTAGCTTTACGGGGTTTTGTTTAGAAAGATGCTAAAGGAGACACAATCCTTTTCATGGATGCCTGTGATTAAGTTTCTACTTTTACTAGTGGTCTCACAAGATATTAAGTGGCATTAAAAACAATCCTAAATTAGGAGAACTGAAGACCAGGAATTAGGAACAAGAACAAATATTTTAATGTAGAAATTGCCCCACTTAATGTCTAGGCTCACAGAAATAATCCAACTTACTCAATGCTACAGGAATTAAAATTCTACAAAGTGAGAACTAACGCGGCCATTTATTGTTGTGTTCCTGGCATCTGATGCAACATCTGACACATAGTAGAGACACATGAGTAAACAAATGCCTAAAAATGCTTAAAGTCCAAAGTCCTAATCATGAAATAAAAACCCTGAAAGGGAGAATAGTAAGCTGTGCCCAGAGAAGCTGTCCTTTTGAAAATCCCACTGAAGCTGCTAACACCCCATGCCTAGGAAGCTGTAAAAGAACTGGAGACCGACCAGAGCCAAGCTTGACTTGCTCCAGAGTGTGGAGACTGACAGTCAGACTCACAGCTTGCATTCCTGTCTCTGCCTATGGGTGAGCAGTTTCTGGTCCAAGCCGATTTTGTGTCTTAATTTACTCAGATATTTACGTCTAATGATTTAATACGTCACACCAATCTGGCCTGCCGGGTGCCCCTGACATGCACTTTTAAGATAGACCTTTATACACTGCCCACAAACCAAGCAGTCACCATTCAGTCCAACAGCAGCCTCTCAGGTTGGGAACTGAGGGTTCATTTCTCACCCCAGAAACAGCCTTCTTCCCAGACTCTGTTTGAAACTAGTTCCCCCACCCCCACATCTTCTGTAAACTTGTCCAGACATGGGGAGTATCATTAGGCTGGGTCTTGCAGTCCTTCCACTGCTTGCAAACCAATCATTTATAGGCATTTGGTGTATCGTCTGACATCTGTTTGATGCTAGAGCTCCAGCTTGGGTCTCAATGAATCACTTGTCAGAGGGGGCTGCAGCATGTGAAGCTGCATTTCACACCTTTGGGGAGGCTGCCTGGGGTGTAAGTGATCCTAGCTTGTTTTTTTTTTTCCCCCAAACAACCCCCAGTGTCCACAAGGAAGCAGGGAAAAAAGGGGAGGGGTGGTGTGTGGAGAACCTGATGGTTATTCAAGGCTTATTTTATTCTGTCCCTAGAGGGCTTTTTCTTCTCCCCTTTGGGGAACACACAGCTCACTCATCTCCAGGACTGGAATGCTGCTATCCAAAGAACCTCATGGGAATATTTGTGTAGAGTATTTTGAAAGCACCAGGCAGAGTAAGACATTTTAGAAAAGGGAACAAGGAAATTCTCCATTCTTTGAACTTCTACATCAGATAATTTCCCTGCCTCAAAGGTACCATTCAGTAGCTGCATTCATGTTGGTCATGATGACCTAGAGCGTCAGGAGATGGAGGAGTGGTCAGAATTAAGACTGGATTATAAACCTAGGTGAGACCAAGAAGGCATTCAGTCCAAAAGGTCCTTTCCTTTTTCATAGTTACCCATGACCTCACCAAATATATATGACAAGATAACAAAGTATATACAGTAAGCAAATTTGCTTTGAAAACTGTAAGGCCAACAGTAGTGTTTTGTAAAGTGATTATTCATAGTAGCCCATGGAAATGCCTAAGAAAGGAAAAGAGGGGTTTGAGAATGCTGCAGAACACTGGCCTTTTGAAACTATGGTCCCCTGAAGAGCTCACCACTCATGGAACAGAGATGGAGTATATAAAGATGGGATTGAAGCCCTGTGAGCTTTTCTTCACTCTTTGTAAGAAAGTATGATGCAAGACACAGCATTTGCTGGAGAGATTCTCCTTTGTGATTTCTGAAATTGCTTTGGTTTCACATTAGGAAGAGGCTGTCACAGAGAACCTCCCATGGTGGGAAGTTAAGAATCCCCAGGTCTGAGGAAACAGTGGGGGCGGTGTGGGTGGGGGGGTGGCTTTTCACAGAAGGGAAGGTTTTTGATTCAAAGAAAGGGGAGGGGAAATGGATCTGCCACCTGAGGCTGAGTCCTACTGGGACTCTTCTCACGCTTCTGGGATAGTGGGAGGGTGGGGACAGGGCAGTGCCAAAACTTGGGCTCATCTGTCACTGCAGGCATCTGAATTGGAAACATTTAGTCCAGAGATGCAAATCATTTCATCACACTGACTCAATGCTGACCAAAAGCTGTGTGCTCTTGGGAGTCAGGAAATCCCCTACAAGATGTGGTAATACATTTCACAGCCTAACTGACTTCAGATTCTCCTGACCCAGGCTGCAGAACAGGGAACCAGTATTACAAACTTTCTCCTATAACAAAGACTTATCTTCCCTCTAGTCACTGAAATGAGGATTCCGGAGGGAGTATACTCACTCCTGGTCACACCACCCCACACATACCATCTCCTGTTGGTTTGCTACATTAGCTCAGGTTAATGAAAATGCCTTCTAACACTGGATCAAGCCAACAGGAATACTACATTTCTACTTGAGTCCTGAGTCTGCAATCTGAACATGAAAAACCACCCATTTGCTTCAAAAATCTTGCATTCTGTCCACACTTGTTTGGGAAGGTCTAAGATGATGGGGTGGCTGGCAAACTCAGACAGAAGTGTGTCAAACTCTCTGGGCTTAAGTGGTACATATTATGCTTGGAAGAAACATGAGCAGGACTCTGAATCTTTTCTCTCTTATCATATAACGTCTCCCTTTTTTAGTTTTCATCTTTTACCCATCTTTTTAAAAAATTTTTAGTTTCCTGTTTCCATCCTTAAAGACAGACATATGAATGTACAGTGTATCGTCCTAAATTCATTAAGACCAACGATATCCTAAGGATGTCAAAACTATTGGAAGAAACAGTTCATTTCAGTCAACTTGCAGAAAGTGGCTTTCAGGACAGACGTTGGAAGATGGTCCTTTGGCTGAAGGATGACACATCCCATCCCATCTCTAAGCTTCTCACTCCCTTGAAGGAATGGCTGCTAGGACAGTAAACTGCTACTCAAGTAGAAGCAACTGGAAAAGACACTTGGCTTCTTTCTCTTTTAAGGTTCTTACAATAGCTTCAAAACACACACATATTAATCACTTGTTTTGATTCAAGAGCGGCAGAACTTATCTTGAAGACATAAACAGGCAACACAAGGTAAGCAGAAATCTGGGGCTTTAAATGCTAAGGCTGAAAAGAGGCAATCTGGAAACGCCCATTCTACTAAGCATTTATTTTCATTGCAAGACAGTGGAAATCATATAAATCATGAATAGGGCAGGTTCTTGTTGCCTAGCAAATGCCCATATGAACCTGTCAACTTTTAAGTCTGGATAGATTAAATCTCCATAGAAAGACAGGGTGATATGGCAGTTATTCAGCAACCAATACTGTAAACTATGGTAGATACAAAGTCTTATATAAATTAATTGCCAGTATAAAAAGAGGCAACTGCTTAAGCTAAGAAGGTACAAAAATGGGTCACTTCCATAAATATAACAAGATGCTAACTGAGGAAATACACAACAGACTGTTTTCCTGTATCTTTGAATATGCAAACCAAGACACCTGTGGCACCTTATACAAAAGTAAGAACAAGACGCACATTCCCTCCCCTTCCCTCTCCCCTCCCCCACCTGGGTTTCCCAAACACAGCAAATTCTAGGGTTACAGAGTCCAGGATGCCAAGAGGAAACAGTAAGACAGAGAGCTGCGACCTGCTAGACAAAGAAAGAGCCTTATTGACAGTTGTAAAGCATTAGGCGTCAGACAGAAACTTGTCAAAAACAGCTGTTGTTGGGTACTGATTGATAATGTTTTCATTCTGACGGCTGTGAAGCCGCCTCAGACAGTCTCAGTCTCAGGGCTGTGGAGGAGCCCATAGCTGGCGCACATGAACACACACAGACAACGGGAAGTCATTTAACAGATGGCGAGGAGCACTCAGCCACAGGATCTTCAAAAGACAACTTTCTACGTTTAATGAACTTGCAGGGAGAGCAAAGCCTGGAAAAAAAAAATCATTTATTTATTTATTTTCACGGAAGATGAGCGAGAGAGGACAAAATAAAAAACAGGAATTGTGTAACTGGTCATGGGGATTAAAAATTTGTGCTGCCCGTGGATCATCACACAGTTTTAAAAATAGTCAGGGGTACTTTAGACAAAATGAACCATCATGGGTCCTTCTCTGGTCCATGCTGTATATATATTTAAAAAGGCTTAAAGAAATGTGGGTTATTTTTATTAAAATCCACTTACAAGATGAAATCACAAATACTGCATTTGAGTGCTGTGAGGGGTCTGAGGACTATCCTCTGGAGAGTCACAAGGTTTCCTGTCACCTTGTGATAAATATGGCATTAAGTCTGTGGCATCTGGATATCAGTCTACACTACCTAAAAATGACAGACATTTTTTTTTTTGTTTTTGTTTTTTGTTTTTTGTTTTTTTTTTTATTGCTTGGGCATAAGGAGCAGTTTTCTATCATTTGGCCACTTAGTATTTTAATGAGTGGTCAAGTGTCTACAAGATATGCCAAAGAATATTTCATCTATGAACCTGAATATTCATAGATTAGTCCTGATTTAGAAAAGGTCAAAGGTGCTAAATCTTACTAAAACTGTACATTTTATTCTAGGCAATTTTATCATTTAAATTACGTGGAAAAATTAGTTTCAAAGACTGAGTCTATTTATCTGCTGTAGCCCAGCATACTCTAAGGGCACATTGACACCCCTGAAAATAGAGGTTTATAATAAAAATACTGACAGACCTTTAACTACTCAATGGAGGCCTGAACAGACTCCCCTAAGTGACATTAGCATTTGACGAATAAATAACGGGGTTCATCTTTGAGCTTCATTGAATCCATGCCAGCTTAAGTCCTAAGCCTGAATTATACTTTGGCTGTTAGGTTTGCTATTTGAAAAGCCATTTTCTGGATTTCATTCAAACATTTCTGATTTTTAGGAAAAGCAAATGCTTATGTTGCAGCTTGGTTTTATGCAGGCTAATGATGTTAAGAAATATTTGAGGAGTTGATGAAATACAAATCAGCGGTGCCTGTTCTTGACTAAATTGGCTCCCACCCCTCAGCGAGGATGCCTTCCTCCTAAGGGAGGGGACATGGCTGCAGGCAGGATCAAGCAGTCCTTGCATGTCTACTTTCTACGTTTTTTCAGAGCCAAATTTATGAGAAGGTGATTGGGTGAAGTTTTGGGTGGCCATTTTTCACTCAGCCTACAAAGTCAATATCCTAACACACACAAGAAAATAATATGAAAACCAGACGAGATAAAATAAAATGTAAAAAACTCGAACCCCTTAAGAGATCATGAAAATGTCAATGGCGTATACATTGTGTGGAGTCTCAGAATCCTTCGATCCCAAGTCCAGGAAAGTTAGTGAAGACATGTGATCCTTTCTGAGGTCTTCAGAAGGGGTTTCATTTCCATGAGCCGTGAGTTCCGTCCACTTTAGCACAAAGCAAGGAAGAGATTCTTAGACCAACAGGAGGAAGAGCCATGCGGTGAAGATAATTAGTGGTAAACAGAGAATTGATTCTCTCTCAGTAGTGTGTACTTGACGTTAATGCCGATGATAATCCACCTAATTTACAGAATAGTCACAGTAACAGAGAGATGAAAGTCTGAAATAGCTAGAGGAAAACAGATACCGAAGCCTGGCCAGTCTCGATACCAACATGGAATCAGGATAGGGAACGAACACAGTGGGTTCAAGGCTTTCCCGGAACTTTTGTGTCAGGTCTCACATTCTCATCGCCTCGTGGTCTTTTTCTTCTAACAAGTTTATGAGCTGGGAGAAGCTATCCTTCAGTGTGTCCACATCATCCAGAGAGCAGGCCTGCAGGATCCAGCGTTTTCCACGTGCCAGTGGTTCAAGTTCAAAATACTTTTTGATCTAAAGATAAAAAAGAGAGATATGTTAATAATTACAATCAGGACCTTTTCCCTATCAAGATCCTAATTGATAAAAAGGGTGGGGTTGTTGTGTATTAAGTGGAATTTATATAAGGGTCAGGCATTTTTGAGATTTTCAATCTATAGCTGGCTTTAACGGGGTTATTATATGTTGCAACCTGGGAGTATTTTCTTTAGGTGTGGGTGACCTGCTTGCAAGCAACCATTCCAAACTTTACACTCAACTACATGGGAGTTCTTATGACTCTGAGAAAGAATTACAGGTACCATGGTGCAGAGAGAAACAATGAGAACACCTCAAAGATTCCATGTACTCTAACTACTGCTAGCAATGCAATGCTTGCCGTCTCGAACTGCTGAAAAAGTATGGATCCTATAAACCTATTGTATTTTAGTTTATTTTTTATTTTTTCGATCCTATAAACCTCTTAAGACAGTTGCATAGAGCACGAAGTACACAACAGACAAACAAACAAACAACAAATCCAAAAACTAAAACACAAAACCAAAACAAAACCAAAGAAACCTCAATGTCAGTGATCTTATTTTCTCTCTCCCTGAAATTTCTGAGGGAGGGCTAGGAAAATATCTTCTGGAAGAAAGACTAGGAGCTAAAGGTACAGGTGTACAAGTGTACACAGAAACATTTAGATAAAGTAATGGATTTACACATTTGCACAGTGGTTCTCAGGTCTGCTCCCGCCTCTCTGGTCTTGGATTTGCTGGGAGTGGAAGAACCAACCCCTAACAGAATCAGTTCTACACTACTAGAGGTTGACAGAAACACGGTTGCTCTTCTCTGAAGGGATAGGGTAAGGTAGAGAGTTCTTTCAGCTCCTCACTCATTCACACACAGTAGAAAGAAGTAAAACTTTGTACTTATCACCAAGCAAGGTTTCCAGAAAACCTCTTGCCACTCCTTCTGCCATCATAAAGGCCAGACAATGGGAACCACCTGTCTAAACCAGCTCTCAAGAGCAAGGAGATAGACCCAAGACTACAAAGAGCTTCATCCGTGGTATTTGTCTTTTGTTTGTTTCTGCTTTTTGAAATGGGGTCTCACTATCCCTGACTGGTCTGGAACTCCCTTTTTTTGTTGTTGTTGTTGTTTTGTTTGTTTGTTTGTTTGTTTTGTTTTTTGAGACAGGGTTTCTCTGAGTAGCACAGGCTGTCCTGGAACTCACTCTGTAGACCAGGCTGGCCTCGAACTGAGAAATCCACCTGCCTCTGCCTCCCAAGTGCTGGGATTAAAGGTGTGTACCACTACTGCCCGGCTAGGAATTCCTTAAACTTGTAGTTAGTCCTCATGCCTCTGACCCCAAAGTACTGGAATTACAGGTATGTACTGCCATGTCTGACTAAAAATTACCAAATGTTGTACCAATTTAGAAATGAAAATAATGCTAAAATTTATAGTTCAAGAGTATTTCTTTTCTTTCCTTCTTTCTTTCTTTCTTTCTTTCTTTCTTTCTTTCTTTCTTTCTTTTTTTAGTATAGAATAGAGTTTATTTAGGGCATGGGGAGGGGAGCTAAGAGGGTAGCAGAGGCAGAGAAAGGCAGAGAGAAGGAGAGTAGGGGCAGGTCATGACCACGTGGAGAGAAGGAGGAAGGGAATGGGGAGAGAGGGGGAGGAAGGGGGCAAGAGGCAAGGTGGAGGAGCAGGAGTAAGGGAGTCAAGAGTATTTCTAAAAGGTCCTCTCATAAAGGCTGATCATGGTGGCTGGTGCATATCTGTAGTACCAGCACTTGGGAGGCAGAGGCAGGCTGATCTCTGTGAGTTGAGTTTCTAGGCCAGGCAGAGCAACATAGTAAAACACCATCTCAAAAGCCCACATGCATAAAAGTCCTCTTATACACACTGCAAATTAACAACAAATACCTTTTTCCATTCTTTTAAAGAAGCCTATGGGAATTGAAGGGCCCTCTTAATTTGAATTCTGAAGAGTAATGGCAATTCATTTTATTCATAGACCAGAAAACGATGGCCCAGAAAATGGGCCAGAACAATTTTTCATTCAAATTACAAATCTTTAAATGAATAAGTCATTTAAAGAAGATACTTACTTATTAATACACACTTGGGGGTTGGGGAGATGGCTAAGCAGATAACATGCTGGCTGAGACATGTGAGGACCAGCATTTGGATCCCCAGAACCTGTGTAAGTGCTGGGTGGGAGTGGTAGCCTATAATTCCAGCACACTCAGCAGGCTAACAAAGGGATCCCTAGAGTAAGCTGGCGAGCTAGGCTAGCTGAATCTGAGTTCTGGGCTCAACTCCAAGATCTGCCTCAATGAATAAGAGAGACCGTGGCTGAGAAAGACCCTAGTGTCAGACTTGGATCCTTCACTAGTACCACAGACATATGTAAACATGCATATGCATATAACATGCATACAGTGAAAGTTCAAACCAAACAAAACCCGACACCCCAAAACACCAAACCAAACCAAACAAGAACCTTCCCACCCCAACTTCATCCTCAGAGTTTTTCTTTCTTGCTATTGAAAACGGTTTCCTTCTAAGAGACCCTTAAGGGCTTTGTGTGATAACTACCAATGGCAGAGGTTAATCCTGGTCACAGAGGGAAGAGCTGACGGTATGTGTGTGGGAGGCCCTGGCTAGCAGGAGGGTGGAGAGCTACAGAAGGGTAGGTAGAGAATATGGTAACCACCATAGCTAGGAGGAGAGGGCTTCCCCAAAGGGTGTAAATCTAAGCTCTTTGTCTAGCTTCTCCCAATTTAGAGTCTACCAGCAATCCCAGGAACTGGGACAGCCATGCTCATAAAGCAATCTGGCGTTTGATCAGTAATGCTTCCCACTGGAAGATGACCAACAGGTAATATTAAAATTCTGGTACATGAAGTAAGCTGTGCCACTGACACTTTATAACCTTAATTCAGAAGGGCAGCCTTTTAAATAACAGTAATTGGGGAGGGACATTGGGGGCACATATCTTTAATCCCCGGGGTGCAGAGGCAAGCGGATCTCTGAGTTCAAGACCAGCCTGGACTACAGAGTCTAGGTCTAGGTTGTGGTCTAGGACAACTAATTCTACACAGAAAAACCCTACCTGGAAAAACATGATGATGATGATGGGGAAGATCACAGATCATGAGAAATTCGGTAATAAAAAGCAATAAGCAGGAGAATGTATCTCATTAACAAGATTTCTTCTGAGGGGTTCATTTAAAAATTGCACAGAATTAAGCTGGGTGGCATAGTGGTGCACACCTTAACCCCGGACTTGGAAGTCTGAAGCAGACACATATCTGAGTTGAGGCCAGACTATTCCACACAGTGAGTTTCAAGCCAGCCAGGGAGACACAGTGAGAACCTGGCTCAAATAGGGAAGGCAAAAACAACCCTAGAACCAAACCAAACCAAACCAAACCAAACCAAACCACATGGATTAACTTTTATAGAAGAATTCCAGCTAATATAACAAAAATGTGGAGTTTAATGATCAGCAAGTAACTGGTCACATTTCAGGTTACTGACTGCCTTAAAACCTGGTGAGTTCTAGCTTGTTTACCACACAGGCACATTTGCAAGAGAACAAGATGGCTAAAGGTAGGTTTCATTGAATCCTAAAGAGAAGGAAATGGAAGCCACAAAGACAGGGTTGTCACCAGACAGAGGAACCCAGTGGTGTTAAGCTGACAAATACTGTGGAGAAACTTGAGATTTTTGGCACTGTAACCTAAGTGGGTACCTAATGGTGCCACAGTCACCCAGCTGGTATTTGAAGGATTCCATATTCTTTACAATATAAGTCTTAAAACAAGATTCAGATCCCTAGATGCTGACCTACCTTGAGTTCCTCTGCTGCCAGAACACAGCGTTTCACCATCAGGGTTTCAAGTTCTTGATGCCTTCGAGGCTGTCTAATCCTAAATGCCTTCAGAATAAATTTCAATTTTGTTTTCTTATCCTAAACCCAACTTCGGGTTTTACTTCCCCAGTATAATTCAACAAAACTTACTGCCATGTTGGCTTATTATCAGCATGTTTTCATTTTTATGTTGGTGATCATTTTAAAGAACAGCATTCAAGTTTGACTAACATGAATGATGACTTAAATCTGAGTTTCCTTTAAGATGTGAAGAAGCGCCCCTGGACGGGAGGACCGTTGTTCCAAGATTGTTTCCTTGTTAAGAGACAAGTTCTAAATATGAACCTGAGTCTTTTGAAACACTTTCCTGTTGCGTACATGTCACGGTCAGTTGGGAAGTGCTAGAAGGAGAAGTAACATCAGAACGCAGCTGCCTGGCAACCTGTGGTCATTTAGCTATTTTCGGGATAGTCACAGAGTGGGCATTCGTCGGTAGCCATGTGTCCACCCTAGAGATAGAAAAACAAAGCCACCGAAAGTAGCCAACCTATTTTAGCTCTGCCACCAGAGCCTGTCCTCTCTCATTGCTCGGTGAGTGATCTGCATGACCAGATTCCATTATTCACACGTTGAATCCACCACACAGTCTTTTTATAACAGAAGACATGGTGGTTCTGTTGCTGCTAATGGTTGTAGCAGCTGTTGAACTCTCGAGATGTCACACGTCACAGGGATCCCTTTCCCAGGGTTGGGCATAGCCATCACCGTTCCTTCAGTAGGGAAGTCCTGAGACAGTCCTTCCCCAGTTCCAGGGTCACAAATTCGATTGCGAGGATGCTGTCTGGGTTATTTACCCTCACTTCCCTTTAATGTATTTTACTTTCAGTTTCTGTGCCTAAATTTTTAGAAGGCATATGCAGTTCCTAACCCTAATCCTTGACCTTTCCCTCTTTAACACCTGCAAACTTCCTTTTACTTATAATGATAAACTGTCTGCTTCCTGCTTTTGTTATTAAGGCATGTGTGGAGTATGTGCCCATGGGTGACCTAGTTTTCTCTTGTATCCTTTGGTAAGCCAAGGTTGGGGGTGGGGAGGGTGGGATGCTAGAGCATGGCTTACTTTTCTGAGCTTGGCTATTTATAAACAGAGCTCTGACCCACATGAATGTGCGGTTAGATATTAAAGACAGAATCAGGGAGGAACAGCTTATCATGTGGGACTGACGTGCCATCCATCAAACTACGTCATCTCTCATGCTGGAGAATTAACCACCACAAGCACCTTTTGGTAAATTGCAAAGGCTAAAGATGTTATCTCCCACCCTCTGATGCCTAAAACCTCACCTGGGTGGACCTGGCCTGTTAAGAACTGCCTACCTAGCCCCTGTGGTGCCTTTCATCCCTGCCTGGTGCCACTTCCCCAGATCGAGGAGAACCATAAGTGTTTCCTTTGGGAAACACTAGCAGACTTTGGAGGGTCTCAAGCACTCTATGGAACTTCGGTAATTTAGATCGTACAGGCTGGTTTCCTGGAAAGCATCTATTTAGGCAGCTACCATCCCTTGTGCAAGACTGAAGAGGTTGTGTAAAGGCAGTGGGGGTGTGCTGTGACAAGCCACCCATGCTAGTATGCTGTCTGTACTGACTGAGGTAGAACAGAAGTCTGTAAAATGGCTTGACAGAATCCCAAGGAGAAGTAGCCTCAGGCCTGGGCTTTCCAATGATGACAAACGGCCGGTTAGTAGCATGTAGTTTCCAAAGGGCTTCTCACTCATCCCTGCTTTGTGACTGTATACTTCAACCAGAAGCAAGAAAAACAGCTGACTCTAATAGAAGGCGAGAGGGTTATTTAGATTAGCTCTTCTGTTATGGGAAACGGTCTGATAAGTATTCTATTAGGGGCTGCTAAAGAGACTTGAGAAATAGGAGCATAGTTTTTTCTCATCCCTGAAAACCAGCATGGCAGATCAGCAGTGAATACTGTTGACAGAATGAAGACCTCAGAACCAGAAGGCCTGGAGAGTAAGTTACAGTCCCTGCCTAGTGTGGTGGCACACACCTTTGATCCTATCAATGGGGCTGGGGTGGGGTGGATCAAGGCTAGCTTAGTCTATACAGAGTCCAGGCTCATTTATGGAATACACAGAGAGGCCTTGTCTCAAAACAAACAAACAAACAAACAACAAACAAACAAACAAACAAACAAACAAACCGCAAAACCAAAAACTGCAGTTGTGGGACTTTGTATATAGAAGTGCAGGTCAGCTGGGAATGCAACTGAATTACTATTCTTGATGGAACCCCTTATTGTTTTCCTCTAATTTCAAACACATGAACCGGCCACTGTAGGTGGTTCCTTTTGCTGTTTGTCTGTTTTGTTCCAATCTGGTAACAGGAGGCAAACTCTGGGTCTTGCATATGCTAGGGAAGCCCTCCAGCCCTGAGCTGTACTCGAATCCCTTAGCAGTGGTTTCTGATAAAGTTAGGGATATAGGACCTTAATCTCTTTGCTCCCATTTTTAAGCCGTCAAGAGGACCTGCGTTGACTGCAATTTTGTCCAGCCTTTCCCATGACAGCTAAGGAAGAAATAGGAGTTTGCTCATCTCTATCCTGGCCCCTGGCTTTCATCTCTTCAGTAGATGCTGTAATGACAGGGGAAACCTTTTTTAGTGATACTTGTAAACTTCCTCTTGAGTCATATGCTGGGGGTTGTTGGTACCAGGACTAGCAACAGCTGAACCTGTGTCTTCTCTTTGGAGCTCTGGGGATGAAGTCGGTGAACTATGTTTAAGTCATGAAATCATCAATGCTTTGTATTATTCTTATACCCCCCAAATCTTCAAATGCAACTAGCTAGTCTCTTTTTATTCCTTCCTAGAGTCAGCTACTAAACTGTTACCCACTGAAAAAACACACCTTTGTCTGTGTGCTTGCTCAAGGGGGCTTATCTAGCTCTGCTGCCTTGATTATGGGAGCTCCTGGGTTAAATTGGTAACCTTCACCAGAGTCAGATTGAGCTGTGCCAAAGCAGTGGCTCTGAGATAAGTCTGTAGATAGTGGTGGGACATCATTAAGATTCTTCAGAGTACAGTGTTGGCAGCTTGTTCAAAGAAAGGTGGGTCCAGAAAGCTGCACAGCTGTCCTCCTTTGACTGTACTGTTTGGAGGACCTTGAAATCCTTAGAAAGGCACTAAATATGTCATTAAGGACATAAATAAATAACACAATCAAAATCGATATGCAAATTCCCAACGATGTTGCATGGAATGGACACTAACTTCTAATATGCGCATTAGTAAGGAGCAGAAAGTGACTACGGTGTGCCCTCATCTCGGTGTTACTATGGGAGTGCATCGGTGTTACTATGGGAGTGCACGCAGAGAGTGGATGCTTGCTTTCTAGAGGACTGTGTGTAACGTGCTCACCTTACAGTGTCTTAAGGAAGCTCATGTTCAGTGCAGCTGCCTGACCTTGGAATGAGCACAAGCCAGACAAATGACTTAAGGTTATTACCTGTGAGTAAGCCTTTCCTTTGCTATAAGTCTCCTTCCCAAGCCAGTAACCTCTGTTGTGTACAGGATGTTGTTATACGTTAGAACAATAATTATATAGAAACCCAGTTCCCATTGCATAGGGAACTTAGCATGTCCCAGAAGGGCCAAAGACAATGATCTCATCTCTTTGTTGGAGGAAGCCAAAGCTGATTGGCATTACCAGGTGTGCTTGATCTGCTAATCTAGAAGTATGGCACAAACTACCTCTATTTTCTAATATGCCCGAGGGGCTTGTTTTATTAAAAAAACAAACAAACAGAACCCTGCTTATTAGATCACCATGCAAGAGGCAAAGGTAAGCAGGTTGCTTCTGATCTCTGCGGACTGATGGAAGAGACTTAGTATTCTGGTATTTGAAGCTCCTCCCCATCTTTGCAGTATCTGACCTCTGCAACCTCCAGGGATTCCAGCCTGCAGGCCTTTGCTGAAACTCCTGCTTTTAAATGGAGCTTCTTCTACCCACAGATGGAAAGGATCAGCTTATAGATTTATTTATTATTCATGTCTATGAGAACACTGTCGCTGCCTTCAGACCCCAGAAGAGGGCATCGGATCCCCATTACAGATGGTTGTGAGGCACTATGTGGTTGCTGGGAATTGAACTCAGGACTTCTGGAAGAGCAAGCACCCAGTGATCTTAACTGCTGAGCCATCTCTCCAGTTCCACAAGACTCTTTTTAAGGCAGGGTTTTGCTTAGTAGCTCTGGCTGGCTTAGAACTTGTTACATAGACACGGCTGAGCTCAAACTGCAAAGATCTACCTGCCTTTGCTCTCCGGTGCTGATAGGAGAAGTATGGACCACAATGCCTTTCCTCAGCCCAACATCTTTTACAACATGGCTGGAGTCCTATTATCTCAAAAGAAGACCTTAGAGGTATAGGAAAAAACCACTTCAGATTGGGAGTGGTGGTGGTGGTGGTGAGGAACCAATGTTGTGGCAGCCTTTGTGGGTCATCAGTACCACGCCTAGGCACCATGAACTCCTTATAAATAAAGTTTTACTGGAAGAGGGCATTACTCGCTCACTTAAATATTATCTATGGTCACTTTTATGCTACAACTGCAAATCTGGGTAATTGCCACAGAGACAGACAGCATGTCACACAGCCTGGAATGTTCACTGTCCAAGCGCTGGCTTAGAACATCCCGCTTTGTGTTCTTCGCAACAGGTAGGCACAGGAGCCCGTGGTCTGTGCAATAGCTTCTGGGATGGTTTGATCTGGCCCTGTTGGACCACTTCTGCCTCACTGGGGTAGGGGATTTGCTATGACCAGGGCTCCAGTTATGATGTCAGATGTGGGAACTGGAGTGGAGCTGGCAGGTTGGCTGTCTCTAAGCAAAGCTATATTTTAATTCCTCTTTATGTTCAGCTTGGTTGGTCTTCATGTAGAGACTATAGTTCCAAAAGGCCACACAGGAGCTATCCAGGGTCCAAGGAACGTTTTTGCCATGCCCCAACATCCATGCAGTCTTGTCATCTGTCACCTTGAGGATTTTGGCTTCCTTTAGGGATGGCTCTTAGCATACAGAAATACTAGCTACCTCTTCCTGAAGTTTTAGAAGGACTATATAATTTACTACATGTAAACTGCCTAAAGCCTAGGGTTTTTCTGAATATTTGGTGGTCAATTTAAAATTTTAGTATTGATTCCTAAGCCTTTTAAACTCAAGAGTGGCTGTAAGACTCTTTAGGTTCACTTATAAAGAAGTATTGTAACATTTTATCAATGCAATACATTTAGTGAATATCCTTTTTAAACATCAAGAATGTGTAGTGATCAAAATATCCTTAAGTAGTTGAGAACCTTTCAAGTTTTTTTCGGACACATTATTCAATGACTGTCAAATTTTATAATGTTATAAATTCTATAAGCAGACACCTTCTCTGAAGATTCTATTTGCTTTCACTATTTGGTTGGACTCTATTATCCTTTAGCAAACATATTCACATTTGGCTTTACAGATAGTCTGTTATCTTTTATTGATGTAAATTTGGTAATTTCTCCTATTTAAAGTATACAATTCAGTCTCTCTCCCTCTCCCTCATATTCACATAGCCATGAAATAAACATCACTATCTAGGTCTAGAATATTGCACCTAGAGAAGGAACTCCTTTTTAGCAACCACATCTCAGCTCTGGTTTCAGCAAGTCCCTGTGGGGTTCTAAGTTGCTTTTTCCATTAAAGCTCTGCATGTTCTGAACATTTCACACACACAAGGCCACCCAATGTGTGGCCTGTTGTGACGGGCTTCTTTCAGTGTTTTGCAGTCCACAAACATATTGTCCTGTGTCCTGCTCTCCTTCTTATGGCTGAATCATATTCCAGGATACAGACAGGTCTCTCTTCATTGATCCTGTCATTAGCTGACAGACATTTGGGTTAGTTCCACTTTCTGGCTATTGGGAATGATGTTGACATTAAACCTGTCCAAGTTTTTGTGGAAATACATTTCCTTTCCCCTTTATCTTTTCTATGAGTGAAGTGTCTGAGGTTATATGTTCAGTCTATGTGGCCAGATGCTTCTGCATCTCTTGTGAGGGTAGGATTCTGTGTATCGTTTTCTGTATATGAGAACAGCCTTGCGTTCCTCACATAAAATCAACTTGGTCACACAAATATTCTTTTTATTTTTTTAATATGTTGCTGGACTCATTTGCTAGTATTGGGAATTGTGGGATGTGTGTGTGTGTGTGTGTGTGTGTGTGTGTGTGTGTGTGCATGCATGCACACACACACCTGTGTACAGGATTTCTGTTCCCCCCATGTGGAGGTCAGAGTGCAGCTTGTAGGAGCTGGTTCTCTCCCATGGTATCCCAAGGTATCCTAGCTTTCTCTAGTGTTTTTCTCATCTCCAGGCCATTAAATTCCGGGCTCATTTCTCTCATTTTTCCTCCCACTTGCTTTGACTTTAGATTGCACTTTTCCTTAGATTCTTAAGGTTGAGCCAACTTCTACTTTTTGTTTCTTTATTTTTTTATATATTTTAATTAGTCCTCTGATACTTTTGTACAAAGTGTTTGGATCCTATTTACCTTCGCAGATCTAACTCCACCCTCCCTTCCCACCTTAGGTTGCCCCCTACCCCAATCAAGGCCAGTTTGTGCTACTCAAATATTCTTTGATCTGTGGCCTTCCACTGGAGTGTGGTCGACTTATCAAGGGCTATACTCCTGGAGGAAACTGACCCTTCTATCTTTCACTTTAAATGTTATTTTCTTGGATCACACAGCCATACGATTCTGTTTTAATCACTTTTGTTGACTGATTTGAGCACATCGAGAAGTTCTACTTTCTTTTCATGTTATTTCTTAAGACTCATATCTCTCATTGGTATAAAAATAAAATCCAATTAGGCACTTGTATCTTGTGCACAAGTTTGCGATTTCTATATTCACTCGCACAAAGGGCATACAATAAGATACAAAAGCCAGTATGTTAAATAACTAGTGTTTTCAGAGCACAGGAGCTCTAAGTTTACAGGCTGCAGACAGAGGACCTGCCTTACAGCTTTCTCTTCTGCATATATTTAACCAGTTCAATATTCTAGAGATAGTCAACTGCTCACTTCTAGCACCATAAAATATTTGGAGTACCTGAAGAAGTTTGTGTGTTAAAGACCAAGAATCCCATTCCAGTCGTTCACAAAATGGAAATCTACCTTGGTAGAGGAAACCAAGTGGGTTCAGAGATTTACAAGGCTATCAAGGTGAGGTTCGGCTAGTTGTGGCAGGATGAGAATGCTCAAGGAAGGGCTCTGGGGGCTGCAGGCAGCTATCTGTCATAACAAATGAAGCTCAGATAGAACGTTTGAGCACAGGGCTGTAAAACAAAGGAAGAGTAAGCCCAAGGAACTGCAGCAAAGTAATTCAGGTTGACTATTATGCTTTGAATCACATGGTCAAGGCCCACAACCTATGAGCCCTTCAGTTCTATGTGTCATTCTCATTATACCTGGCATTATATATAATTCCTGTATAAATTAATAACAGAGGATATCAGGCTTGATAGGATATAATGTCTCTACAAGTCTGTGGCAAACTCCATTTACAAAGACGATAACACAGATTTGGCTAAATTTTTCATATGTGATAGACCTTATCTTCCTTGGGAATACGGACAATGAAGAAAACTGTTTTGTTCTCTCTTATGTACGTACTACATTGCTGCACCCAGAAGAAGAGCATTCATTTCTTTTTAAAAATGGACATCAGAGCTGAACAGCCATGATGAAGGCACAGACCAGGTCTTGGACTTCACCCCCACACGAAAGTGACAGCAGACAAATATCTGAGAAGAGTTCTCGCTCTAATTAATCAAGGCTTCACACAGAAGGCTGATCTCATAAACAGTTTCAAAACTGTAGGTCTAATTGGTTTAAACTCTATTACACACATGCCCACAGGCAGCTGCAACTCGTTGTTTTGCAAACAGAAAAGTAAACAACCTATCATGGAAAAGAGAACCACTCCAAAAATCTATGACCAATAGGACACTCGTGTTCGAGCTATTCCTTTAATCCGTGTCCAAATAAAGCGTCCAACTCTTATCTTAGAATGGAAAGCACTGACACATGCTGAAGGGGGAGCCTTGTAGTGTGCTTGTCTTTGCATGCAGGTGCGGGCAACCCTTTCAATAACGATCTATAACAGCATTAATTACAGAGGCAGCCAGGCTCAGCCCCATGTCGTTTTCTTCTGGTCTCTCCCTCCTTCCTGTGGTCCTTTCTATTTTCATGCCCTTGCAGAAGGGCACTCATTCTTGGTACCAAACACTGTTGGGATATTATAAATGAACCTTTCTTGTTTGGGATACTTTTTGATTATAATTGACCTTTACTTAAGGAAGCAGATATTGTTGTTGTTAAGTATCTCTGAAAAACTTTTTCCTGGCAGTACAATGTGGCTGTTTTAAGAGTCTTACCTGCATGTATGGGAGCTCGTCAAGTATGTACTAGACAGGAAAGAGAGTTAATGAGCGAAAGCCCCAAACACATATCAGAGACAACCAATTAGCTTGTCTGAAACACTGGCTTGTAAAGCTATCAGTAACTTATAAAATGGTCTGCTACACACGAGTAAAATGTTGCTTAAATGACTTGCTTAACTAGATGCAGTCACCATGAAATTGATTCTTTTAAGTTTTTTTTTTTTTAACTTAATAGCCATTAACTGTGCATATTGAAATGGCTGGCTGGCTGGCTGGCTGGATATCCTGGTATTAAAATGCAGGCTAGAGATTATATGAGTTTTATATTTTATGAAGTTAAAGGGGCTGGGGGTGGGGACTTGAAAAAGAGAAACAATTCATCAATTACCCACAGCGATGTCTGCCTCAGATGGGTCAGCATTATGTCCCTTTGGCTGTGCTGACAGCTTTACATGGGTTTCCAGATGTGTTCCTAAGGCGTTGCAGCTCTGAGTATACGTTTTGTGTTGCAGAAAACACTTCTTTCCCGCCATAACCTTTGCTTGTGTGGAACAGCATGAGAGGAAGGAGAATGGAACATAGTATTTTTCACATCCACCCTTTGTCACAGAGAACAATATATTTGTTCTCCCAAAGATTTATTTTATGAAACTCTCTGTGTAATTTGATGTTAACTGACCCAAGAATGACAATTCCTGGACCTATTTCTTATTTTGATCTTTCTTAAAAATCAATTGCATACCCTAACAGGTTTCTGGCTATGCCTCATATTCAGCTTGCTAGATTATATAGCTCTGCACTACAAACAGACATTAACCAGTTGCTCTCAGATAACCCGAAGGATAGGCTTTGACTGTTTTGGGTCTATTTTGTCTGCTTATCTAAATTTGCCAACCCTAATGCAGTTCACTGAACCCCCATCAGCTCCCCAACACAGAGGATTCTCTGACTCAATAGAATATAAGACAACAGACACTGTTAACCTTACAGGGACAGAATTATGACATACACAACATTTCTCAAAAACAATGGTTTCTATTTTCAACTTTATCTGGTTTTCATAATGGATGAGGTGCCCACTGAGGTGTTGGGCATGAGAAAGTAGTAGCAAAGGCAAGTCCAACTAATACGTGGGATCCAAATACACGCCGTCAACATTGGCCTGTGGCACTATGGCAGCACTCTGGCTTCCCAAGACAATGTTCAGATGCTGAGGCCGACTCAGATTCTTGGGCTTTAAGCAGGAGACAAATATGGCAAGCCATGAGCTGCTCGGCTGCCAGTGGACGGTGCCAGCGGCGCTGTCCAGAGCCAGCAGTATTCCAGGGGTATTCCTGTCAGCAGTTTGTCATCTGGCAACAGCAAGAAGCCACAATGGAAAGAAACATTGGGAGGAAATGTTGAAGAGGAAGGCATGGCAAATCAGGGTCAGGGTAGAGGCAGGAGGTTGGCCAACTTCTGAGCAACACATCTGACTGAGAGGCCCAGGTAACACATGCTCTTGAAACTAAGGGCCATGCTGTCAGCCATGAGGAGAGAATCTCCTTCCCTGTTGGCAATTTAGCCAGGAGCCTCATATCCTGACATCTTACAATATGTATGAGTTTAGAAGGCTTGCAGGTAGCCCAGGGCAAGACAAGCTAAGTGATATGATACTCCATCCTGAGAAATTTTAGCCCAAACCTTTCATAGGACCAGTTGAATTCAGTTTAAAGCCTGTGAAAGGCAAGTCTGGAGATCATTACCACAAACATAAAGAGAGGAAGGTGTAAAATAGTCATGGACTGCCGGGTAGTGTTGGCACACTCCTTTAATCCCAGCATTTGGGAGGCAGAGGCAGGAGGATTTCTGAGATGGAGGCCAGCCTGGTCTACAGAGTGAATTCCAGGACAGCCAGAGCTACATAAAGAAACCTTGTCTCGATAAAACAAAAACAAATAAAACAAAACAAAACAATGCTACAAGCTGAGTGGTGGTGGCACACACCTTTAATCCTAGCACTTGGGAGGCAGAGGCAGGTGGATTTCTGAGTTCAAGGCCAGCCTGGTCTACAGAGTGAGTTCCAGGACAGCCAGGGCTATACAGAGAAACCCTGCCTCAAAAAAAAAAAAAAAAAAAAAAAAAAAAAAAAAGTCACGGATTATATGTCGCACAGTACTGTTTGTGTGGTCTGGGGTCCTCATCATCCCACAGCCACTAATTATCAGTCACAGAGCTCGGGGGATGTCCAGTAATGTCTAGGGATGGTACTGGTGACCATGATGTGGGGAAAGGATACCAGGGAGAGGGTTCTAGTGGGTCTAGACCAGTGTTACTGCTACAAATTCCACAGCGAGATCATCCCCTCCCCTCAACAAAGAGAGCTCCAGCCCTCAAAACCAAAACAATGCTAAGGCTAAGAAATCATTAATCAACCTTCGAAGACCAAAGGCCATGGGAGTCATTCAGGTCTTGGTTGAGTGGCAGGAACCACCAGGATCTTCCCTGAAGTGATGGGATTTAGGATCTGAATTGGAAGAGCAGACAGCGCAGCGGAGCAAGCAGACCGGCCAATTGGGCCCGCCTTCCGGTCCCTTTTGTTCAAAGTGAATAATCAATATATATCAGCAGAGCCAAGTCTGTATACATCAAACCAGACGGTAACTACTGCAGCAAGGAAACAATACCATCTACCACACAGTCACTGCTTCCAGCTAGGGGACAACAGAAATGACTTAGAACAAGTCTTACATAATAACAGAAGGGATTGGTAGATACTGAGTGGGTTAAGTCGGATGAACTGAAAGAATGAAGGCAGTGTAGCACTGATATCGGCCACAAGACTAATTTAAGAGAGTGACGGCGAAATACAAAGCCATCACAGGTAAGGACAACCTTTGGCTAATTTAAAAACAATACACAGTTAGAATAAAGGCTTTGTTGATTAGCCTCCTCTTAATCATCTAGGGTTAGCTGAGTCTCCATTGTCCCAGTACAAGACAGTGCTTGAAGCCTCCCACACAATGGGCTTTGACAGGCCATGCAAAATCATGGCAGATGCTCACGACTAGTGGACTGTTTTTCTAGCATGTCTGCTTCCCAAGTTGCTTCCCAATTCTCACGGCAATCATACTTGTTCTTATCGTTAAGTAGCTTAATTAATGTGATGCCAACAGATGAAATATGAACTTGAGGAGATAGTGTCTATTTCTATGAAAAATTAAATGGAAGGTATTCAAAGAACGTAATGAAGCCAACGCATTAAAAACAAACTGCTATTGAATTAGATTTCAGTAAGGCATTTTCCAAAACTGATAAAGGGCTGGAAGGGAAGATTGCTTCGAGTATGTTTATCTCTTGGTTTTATTTTAAAGGAACAGAAAGCTGAACATCAGAGGAGAACGGCCATGCTCTAGACAGTATTAGAAACAGAACACAGAGCTCACATTCGTGGTCAAACACTCAGGAAAACCCCTTGATCCAGGATGAAAAGATTAGCATTATTTGTATGTTTAAGTTAAAAATAACTTCCCATTTTAACTAATTCTTTTCTTTTTCATTTTCTCCAATGCTGGGAAAGGAACCCAGGGCTTTACTGACTGAACTCAGCACATCATGCTCTCAGCTGCACCCACACTTGACTAACTAGCTGTTCAACTATCAGTTGAGAGGAGGCCAGTGGGCTGCTGTGTACTCACAGCTCGAGATTGCCAAGCACACTTCTCATCGTGTCTGAATCAAAAGCTTTCTCGGAGGGGAAGTCATTAACACTCGCGGCAGTCTGATGTTCAGGGTGCTATACGAAAACATGTCCACTGTCAGAATCAATACTCCTGTCTGTCACCTCAAATCCTTTGGTGAAGGGAAGTCTAAGGACATGAAATTAAAATGCTCTTTCTCTCTCCCTCTCTCCCTCCCTCTGTCTCTCTGTCTCTGTCTCTCTCTCCCTCCTTTCCTC
>NW_022196914.1:74580258-74641096 GCF_008632895.1 Mastomys coucha | reverse complement strand
ACACACACACACACACACACACACACTAGTCCCACAGATGAATATTGCTTTAGTAAATGTTTAATTATCTTGAATGAATTTGAAATAGTGTTTTCTTTTCTTTTCTTTCTTTTGTTTTGAGATAGGGTTTCTCTGTGTAGCTCTGGTTGTCCTTGAACTTACTCTGTAGACCAGGCTGTCCTGGAACTCACAGAGATCTCCCTGCCTCTGCCTCTTGAGTACTGAGATTAAAGCTGTGTACCACTGCTGCCTGGCCTTGAAATGGTGCTTTCTAAGTTGAACTTATATTTATTTTTGGGGGGCCCAGGAACAGAAAGAGAACCATAAAGTACACATACCAATGAGGAAAACTGCCCTGTGTGTGTGTGTGTGTGTGCGCGCGCGTGTGTGTGTGTTTAACCAATGGCTTGCATCAGCATTTTCCACACTTAGAATTCTTTAGGTAACAGGGGATTTTAGTACTTTCTATTACTTGAAAATGTCTACATTTCCTTAAAAGCTTCTCATATTGATGTTCCCATTTGCAAAGTGATGATCCTATGATATAGCTTAAAATTTTAACCTGCTAGATGCCAGTATAAGAAAATGCCAGTTTGTGCATAGTATCAAGTTTTTTAAAGTACATGCAAGGTGGGTACCAATATGATGGAAACATACATTAATGCTATGTGCTCACAAATGTTATCTTCAATGTAGGAGTTATTTAAAACCTTGTCTTTATCCCGTTTAAGCATAAAGGATTTTGGAAACAGGTCTGCAAGCTCTGGGTGTCCGCTTTTAATCTACTCTTTCACATAAAAAGAAAAAAATGCAGCTCTGTAGAAATCTGTATTTGAGAAACGCATTCTTTCTTATTTGACTTGCAGCTTTTCATCCAGACCGACAACACCCATAAGCTGCACATTTCTTAGTAGTTAAATGCAACAAGAGTTTTCATCACATATCTGGGAAGTCTGAAATCTCTTGCAGCTGCTGAAATAGTTGTATCTGACTTCTTATACAGTGCCACAGATGGCAGACTTGCAGCAACCTGGCCACAGGCTGCACAGCTCTCTGGTACCCTTCAGCTGGGAGCCGGGAGTGACAGGAAGTGAACAGTAACAGAAAGCATCATGCTTCAGGCTGGGGATTGCTTGTTCATGACAGGGCCGATGACCTTTCCGTCATAAGGATACTTCCTACTCAGCCCAAGGAACGCAAAGGCCATGGACAGTGAAGTGGGAGAGAGTGAACAGTTCTGCGCAGAGGTGGAAACAGACAGGAGCTGAGGCAGCGCTTTGTACTCTCGCAAATTAAGTTACTAAGGCAAGGAATTATTTCAAGCACCAAAAGACACAAGTTATTACCTAGCGCTTATGAAAGACTTGAAAAAGCGGTTGTCTAAATGAGCAAAATTTCTTTGCAGGCAAGACAATGCAAAGGGAGGGGTTGCTTATGCTTCTTGCGGTTTTTATGAAGCATTACAAATGAGACACACAGTCCAGGGTAAAGAAACTCATTTGTGCTGCATCACACATGCTTAAAAAATATTCAATATCTGCACAAAGCGTAGAAAAGCTCTCTGGAAAAACCATGAACCCCTTGCACACCCAATATTCCCCCTCTCTGTTTTCTTCCCATCTGCCAGCTGGGTTTCATTTTAAGAATTTCACACTGAATATAAAGTGCTATTTTGACCATGTGGCTCCAGAAATGTGAATTTATAGTCTATTCAGCTTGCATGGAAGTGATTGACAGAGAAGGGATTAACCAACTGGATGTCATGAAGCACTGATTTTCCAGGTTACTGTACTTACTTACACGTGAGGCTAGCAAGAAGTATGGCTTCTCAGCAGGGGACTTGCTTTTTACTTAACTACTGAGTGACCACTATGCCTTGGAACTCTTTTCTCTGTGTTGGTACACATCGCACATCATCTATTTTCGAATCTGTGAAATGGGAATACTAAAGCCTTTCTTAGATATCCCTTGTGGCAAGGCCAATTTGCTCACACAGACTGTATCTAGAGTTATTGGTGTCCTAGTTTAGGAATAAAGTCATTGAAAGATAAGCATAAAAAAAAAGAAAGAAAGATAAGCATGGGTGTGCAAACCTTCCTGCATTTGTATCTGGCTTTTGTGGGGGGTGGGGGTGGGGATACTGAAGAGAATGGGCATGGAGAAAAGGACAGCCAGATAAATAGACAGACAGACTTAATATTTCCTCACTGTAATCGTAGTCTCTGGGTTAATGATATCTCATAAACATCGAAAATGTTCTCTGCATACAGTAGTCCAGAGATAGCTGGAAAGGTTGGAACATCTAGAAATGTCTCAAATATCATCGGCATGGAAGCTCATTCACATAAGGCAGCCCTCCCCCCCTTTCTTTACAAAGTTACCCATCTTGCTTTAGACTTCTGGATACCACCCACAGGAGGTATCACCGCAGACAAGACTACGACTTTGCTTGTGAGTTCCCATGGGAAAGGGGATGTGACCATTGCCTTTTGAGAAAGGTATGGAGCAGCGGTCCTTAACCTGCGAGTCTCCACCCCTTTGGGGTCAAAGTACCCTTTCACAGGGGTTCCATATCAGATATCTGGAAGATCAGGTGTTACATTATCATTCATAATAGTAGCAAAATTATAGCTATAAAGTAGCAATGAAAATAGTTTTATGGTTTGGGGGGGGAGGGGTCACCACAACATGAAGAACAGTATTAAAGGGTCACAGCATTAGGAAGATTGAGAAGCACTGGTATAGAGGATGTATCACACTTGATACTGCAGTCAGTCCCCAAACTAATAAACTTCTCTACACTTGTACTAAACACAGATTTGAAATATAAAGAAATATGACATCATCAGAAAAACACCCACTTCTCATCTCCTATCAAGTCTGGTCAGGCTCAGGATTTGGAGGGCTCTGTGTGCAGGTGGGTCTTTGACTTTTATGATATTCTGAAGTGCTAACTACATAAACCTTCTCTTCTGTCATGTCAAAACAAACACGCGTGCTATAATCAGCTGTAATAAGGGGGAACTTTCTCTTCCTTGCCACTAAATATAAATATGGTTTTAATCAAGAACTCACTAACATTATACCTGGCATACTCCATGAACAGTTGGGGAAACCATCTGAGCAGAGAAAAGTGTAGAGGTCACCACATCAAGCTCATAACTTTGGGTTGCAACTTTGCAGAGCAAATGGAGAGAGGATATTATGAACATTTCTTTAGATGCTTCTAAACTGCTGGACTTGAGACATGTGCTTATACTTCTTAGACCTCAAAAACATACTGAAGTAAAAATAAACTTTCAAATATACCAAAGAGTAGGAAGGGGATTAAGAAAAAAAAAAAAACACCCTACAGGCAGACATATGTGATGCTCACCCACCGCACAGCAGAAAGACCAACAAGTGCTTGTCATCCCCATGGGAAAGTGGTAGCCGATAAGTCTCCATAATGGTATCGACTCCTGACAGAAACAACTGTGGATGCTTTGAAATCATCTCAGTTAAGAAACATAGGCTTTTATCTTGTATAAACATTTTGGAAATTTAAATTTTAGGCTAACCAAGAACATTTAAAGTACAATAATGTGCCCATTTCTGGAAGGTGAGTGGGCGACCTTTCAGGCAACTCCAAGTCCCTCAGGATTCTTCAGTCCTCAAGCAGGAAGTTAAACCCCCTAACCTCTGATTTGTCAGACTGCCTTTTCCAAGAATGGAGGTTTAGAAGAGATCATTCAAAGGGATCTTTCTTTATAGGGTGTTGCATGGTCTTCTTATGAGGTCAGTTTCAGCTTGCCGAAGGCTACACAGCCACTTTACTCTATGGCATTTTAATGATTGGATCTTCATTCTGCTCAGTTCGGAGCGACTCCACATGCATTCCCACCAGAAATGCATACATGTTCCAGTTGTCATGCATCCCATAACTATCTGGGGCCAGGCTTTTAAACCCCTACCCATTCTCTTACATACTGTGCTGTGGTATGAACTTGGCATTTCTCTGATGACACCTGATGTTCAGCACCTTTTCATTTGCTTATTGGCCAAGTGATACAATTACCGTGCCTACTAATTTTGGTGATGTTCATCTTGTTGAATTTCTCCCCACTATGGCTTATGTTTTATATCAAGTCTAACATTAATTTGTGCCTAACTAAAAAAAAAAGACCCAAAACTATACTGAATATGGGATTTTGTCAATAGATTACTCAGTGTCTCCCATGGGAAGAAAAACTGTTAGAATTGTGCTTTTATTTTCCTTTGAAGACAAATCTACTCTCTTTTCCTATAAAGAGAAGGACTTCAGAGATCGTGATTCTTTGGCTCTTTCATTTCGCCCGAATTCAGGGCACTAAACATGAAACTCAACTGGAGTAGTGACTGGCCTTCCAAAGTTGATGTTATTATGACGTCTTTCCGGGGCTAGGAATATGGGTCCACAGAAAAGCCTAGCCCAGGAAGCAGGGCCCTTGGGTTTAATGTCCAGTAAAACAATAAAACACACACACACACACACACACACACACACACACACACACACACACACACACACATATACATGGTGGGAATGTGTTATGTCCTGATCCTGATCTTTTGTTTTGATTTTTGGTCACTATTTTCTTATGAAGTCACTTGCAAGTCTTTGTAGAAAGAAGTATCGGGCCAGACAGACATGAGCAAGGCAGCATGCCTGTGTGGGGTTGAGCACTAGTATGTAGTCATAGCTTTGCTGGCCATAACCACATAACAGAGCACACCAAGCCCTCCCCAATCCTTCCCACCCACCGTCCGAGGCATGTCTTGAGATAGTCCTACTATTTTAGGGGCTTAAAAGTATTTGAGAACATTCTCACTGTGGAGTATAGACTCTAGTTTTAATAGAGTCATTTCAATGTAAGAAACTCAATTGAAATGTATTCTAGGAACAGGTGTTACATACCGCAGGAAGGAAAAATAAATCTTAAAAAGAGGAAAGTACTTTTAGCAAATCCAGCAGGCTGATCAATTGCCTTGTTATTTAAAGCAAATGATGCTTGGGACAGCTTTGTATCAGATGCGATTCTCCTCTTCTGTAGTTCATAGTTTGTACCCCTCTTGGTGTCGCAGGGAAATGAGATTTTAACTAAATGGCCCAGTTCTATATTCTACATATCAGATGTCACACAATCAACTTTCACAACATTCCAAAAATCATCCTCCATGATGGTGGAGTGAAGTCTAAAGGGGGCAATGCTAGAGACAAGTTAGCTGTAGGACTCTAACTAAACTCGAGAGAACTAGTGTCTGTCTTTCTTTCCAAGAAGTCCATCGGGAAATCCAAATATCAAGCCTAAACACCAGTGCTGGATTATGAACTCATAGACCCTCATGTCCATTCAGGAAAGGGCTTCTACTCTCATTTCAAAAGGACTCCGAGGTTTAGCAAGGTTAAAGACCCTATCAAAACTGTAGAGCGGGAGATGAGATGGGGTGAGTGCATAGTTGGTCTGTATGGGACATGCTAAAATAGTCTCAACAACAAAGCAGTGGGTCTCAGTCAAAGAGCAATGATTACACACACAGTAAAAGACAGCCTGCTATCATTGTACCAGCCCATAAGACTAGCCTTTGAGAGGTGGAGGCAGAAAGAGGTAGCATTCAAAGCAAGCTTCAATGAGCTTAGTAGTCCTAAGGCTATATGTGGACCCCTGGATGACTTGGCTTTAATGCTAGATATCCTACAGAAAGCTCACAACACAGCAGGTAAGAAAGCAGAATGACTCCAAACTCCTGGCCCTTATATTTTAGTGATGAAAGATAGACTACACAAGTAGGAAAATCCAGTAAAATACCATCTGGTATTTACTAGTCAATGATGGAAAGGATTTGAAAGATGAGCCTTGGGTCTATACTACACAACAGGGTGGCCATCTTTCACGAAGTTCTTGCACTTCTAACATTCCAGCCAAGTGGAGTACAGTCAATCCCTCAAATCTGACTATTTTCATCAACCCTGTGTTCTGTGTTTGAGGCACTTGTTTTAGGGCCCTCTCCCTGACTTCCTGTGGGTGGTGGTCCACTGTCGTAGTTAACTGGATTAGAGGTCAAGCCATCTATACTTAAGTTCCCACTTTATTACTTACTAGATGTTTGATTTTGGGTAAGTTCCTTAACTGCTCTAAGCCTTTGGTTCTAAATTAGGTCATAATAATAATTATTATAATACCTAAAAATAAAAGAATAATACCTACCTTCCAGAGTTCATTTGCAGATATATAAAGTGCTTAGAAAAGTGCTGGCACCTTCCCCCTCCTCCAGCAACACTACTAGAAACAGTCTTGCTGAAAACCCAACTCCAATGCCACTTCCTATGCTCTAGACACAACTAGATCTCCTTCTCTAGTTCTTCATGGCAACCACTGATACCACACACACACACACACACACACACACACACACACGATCACTCCTCACAAACCCACAGCTCCAGAGGATTTATACAACATGAACTTTTCGTCTTTATCCTTTTTTTTCTTGTCCTTTCTTCTTCGTGTTTCTGATCCTTCAGATTATGTCTCGACACCAGTGAGTGGCCAGGACACAGGAATGAGGATTCCCTCTACAGTGTGTAGAGCAGTCAGGAAATCTGTCAACATTCCTGATTGCCTCCCTGGAGGGAAACTTCCAATAGACACACACACACACAAAAGAGGAAGATGGAGACTCTGCCCTCCCATGACTGGCAATCTAACTTGGGAAGCAAGCACGAAGAAAATCACCCCTAGCCAAAAGCCTTTGGCCCACTACTCAGGGACCCAGTGTCCCAGAGTACTTGCTATTTTCCCCAGCATGCCATGACTAATTTTTGTGCCTCAGTTGCTACTGACCCAACAGACTCATTCAGGAACTCTTTCTGCTCTCATCTGCCCCCTTTCTTTGATGTCCTTTCCCTCAAGCACAGATGGCTTACTCAGCCCATGTCTGCACCTCCTTTGATTCTTTTTCCATCCCCCTACTGGGACGTGCGTTTTCCAGAATGAAGGCAGATTTTGGGTCTCAGAGAGCTTTTCACAAAGCATGCCCTTGCACTCTCTTGGCTAACCCCACATCTAGAGCAGGGCCCATGTGGACCAGATGCTCAGTGAGGGCTCACTGAACCAACTACTAAGAAGAAGAGGCGAGGACTGTAGTCTTCTCTTCTCTGATTTGCCCTTGCCCTTTGGACAAAGATGCTGGAGCACAGAAGTAGTCACACCAAGCTCTATCAAGGCAAGGTGTCCTTAGAGACAAGCAGGACATCTCTCTTTTTATTTATCCAGTCTGCTGACATTCTCACTGTGTACCAGGCACTGTGCTGTGAACAGACAACCAGGCTTTAAAAGGGCTTATGGGCTGCCAGGGCACAGGATGAACACTCTGGGAAGGTGGGCTGCATGTGTATGGGAAGGATCACAGGCACTTCCAGAGCATGGGATTTACCAATTAGCAAAGCCACTAGTGCATGCAAGAGTTGATACGATTCATAGACTATGAGAACACAATAGAAAAAGGACCTAGAAAACTATAGTCTACCATTAGATTATAGTACTATTAAATGGTTTTAACAATATCTACACGGTTGTAGGAAAATCTTTTCCTTCTATAAGCTTGTACTTTTATGGCCCAACCAGTAAGAGATTTCCATCCTAGCTGCAAAACATCAGTAATGGAAGGAAATATAAAACATCACTATCATACTTGCTTCTCTATTCTTTTAAGACACTGGCCTGTGAGGAGCCTCTCATCTGGGACAACATGGGACACATCCTTTGAGTTTCTCAGTGCACCGAGGAAGAAAGATCAAGTACTTTGTTCTCGAGTTGGCTTTTGACTCACTGGCTGACTTTGTGCGTTCACCCATTGCTTCCTGATTTGGCTTCTATTCTAAAGTAGAAGTTCTAAAACTCATAAAACACTCAGAACAGATTTAATTAAGAGAATATTTTAAAGCCCAACCTGGCTGTATCTACAGGAAGAACGAAAATGTAGAACACAGAGAGAAATGGAAAACGAGGTCCCAGAACACAGAGTATTAATTCATTTTTGAAAGTATTAACTAGGACAGGGGAAGCTACACACCTTTTAAGGTGTTGGTTCTAAGCCTGGCCTGCAAACAGAGACTTAACCTAGGATTCTTCAAATGAAAAGTAGAGATTCTTGTTTGGAATAAGGAAAAGGCTAGGTGACAAACGAGAGCCTATACACTTGCATTCAGAGGTTCTTCACTTTTCAGGGAGGCAGAAATTATTGTAGAGGGAGGACTGGCAAGTCACCCTGGAAACTCCTCAAGTACACCACAGCTGATCCTTCACCTCTGCAGTCTGATCTGTGTATGGGAGATGTGTCCTCCCTCTCACACAAACCACTGCTGTTTAGTAGCCACACTGCTCTATATGAGACAGCCTATGGGGGAGGGGGAGAGTTGGCATGAGAGATACATAGAGCTTCAGTTTGCTTCAGATTCAATCTCTAGGGGAAGACAACTGTTTTCATTTTCTCTTCTTTCTGGGGAACAAAAGCACCAGATAGGAAATCCTGTCCCTTTGGACAAGCATCAGCCATTTGCTCTCTAGAAGGCCCTGAAACTAAGGAGATAAGGGAAGTAGGCCTCTGGAAGTGCCCGAAAAAAAGCCTTTTAGGCCTGACTGTAGCAACTTACTTGAGAGCTGCAACTTATTAAGTGTGTCTCTGATATCACTGTAGATATGAAGATGAGTGGAACATGCCGATACACTGAATCATCAAAAAGTTCTCTTAGGAATTTCAACACAGAAGCTTTGATGGAGAATTACTCCATCAGCTCGGGCCTGTAAGGGGAGAGATAAGATGCACACGCTTTGTAGACAAGGGCTTCATTCTTCAGAGATGGGAGCCCAGACGCAGACACTGACAGTATGCACTAAGAGCCTACACTGACTTTGTGGCATTGGCCACACACACATAAAGTCTAAGACATCTGCCTTCCCAGAACACAGTAACTATAGACTCCACGTCACTGCCACGCCAGGGGCTGATGTCAAGGAACGGGACTCTTTAAAAAATGCCACCAGTTTATCTCCTTAAATCTCTTTCTGCTCCAGCAGGCAGCCCTGTGCCAGGGTCTGGCTTGAGAAGAACAGCTACGACGAAGCTCCCATGATGCTCAGAAGTGGCTGTGTGGTTTCTCAGTCTTGTCTCCAGAAGGATGTAACACCGTTTGGAGAGAAGGGGGCCGTCCTGCTCCATATTTTACCAGTATGTCTTCAAAAACGGAAGCCGCATTCCTCAAAACACTTCGGGTAAATAGACATGAGGCAGCACCACGCTGACACACGCTGCAGATCCTGAACTATCAATCTTTAACGGAGACTGGAAAGGCGCTCCGAGTTCCCCGTTCTTAGAAATCACATGGCTTATGCCATGAGACCATATGGCATAAGTGTAGCTGAGACTTCAGCTTGTACCACTGCCAAGAAAGCTAGACACCAAGTGCCTAGCTACTAATGAATCCGAGACTAATGCAAGAGAAGCCTCCAAGGATAGGGAATTAAAGAGACCTCCGTCAGAAGAGGTAGATGCTGTAAGCGTACCTGGCAGGGAATGTTGGAAAGCATTTACAGAAATGTGCAAACGGGTGTGGTGTCAATGTGGGGGAACATGGGAAGGTGATGTTTCTAAAATGTATCAGAATTTCTGCAATTGACATCGAGGATGATAGATAGCAGGGCCTTCGAAGCAGAAACAGGCCTGCACACTCGCAAATGCTAAGCCCCAGGGATCTGGCTATGTAGAAACAGCATCAGAAGACACTGGCATCTGGCGAGTGTAATCCAGGAGTTGAATTACTGGAGAGACTATCAGGGACCCAAACCAGATGAGTTTTTTTTTTTTTTTAAATATATTTTTAATTTGAGGAGCCAGTCAGAGCCTATGCATTCAAGTACAGGAGTTGTAATTTGGTGAGGCAGACAGTAAAGAAAGAAAACAAATAACAAACCAAAAACCATGCCTTTCGAAGGTCCATTAAACTTTAAAAGTATCAAGACAAATTGACACTCTAATTACTCACTGACATTTGCACAAGTAGACGTACAATTAATTGGCTTTCTAAGATCTGGACTTCCATTGGGTTTTTTATTTCATGTCGCTTCTGTCCTCCCTTGGGGAGGAGAGCATCCTGGACCCATCTCAGAAGCAGCAGGTGTGGGCGAACACTTCCTTGGCAACTGTATGGGCCACGATACAGCCCTCATCACACCTCCCGATCGAGGCTTTTGTTACAGATCACTGTCAGTCTCTGTGCAAACAGGAACCATATTGCAAAGATCAGCAGTCACACAGTTTTCTTTAACAACTTCAAGTACCACATTGTAAGTTTCAGAGGTGTGTGCCAAAGGTGTTATCCAATAGACTTCGTAGTAAATAGCAGAAGCCCTCCCGGTCAGATCTGCCAGGCTTGGAAGGAATTAGGGAGCCACTGTCAAGAATGTGGTACCGGCTGCAAAACCTTAGGTATTTGCAGTCCTATGCACAAACGTTGAGATCAGCTAGTCTTCCTGAGAAATTGTCTGTTTCTGCCAAGGCATCTAGCACCCCAACTGGGTGCAGAGTCGCCTGAGTCCCCTTACTTTCTCATGAAGAACAGGAAACAAAGTAAAATTAGCACTTTCTACCCTGCTATGGGGCAGGGTGGGGGTGGAGGTGGAGTTGGAGGCAGAGGTGAAACAAAGCAGGAAAGGAGAGGAAGAGGAGAGATGGGAGCAGCGGCTTGTGTGTGCTTTGAACAAAGAGCCATGGTTCTCAGGCCAAAAGACTCGAGGCAGGCACAGGCCTGGTATATTTTCCTCCAATGTCATTAGGGGATAAAGGGAGCTGATGTTCATCCATGGACCACTGGGTCCTGGAGTCTACTGATCAATGCCAGCTCACTCATTTGGATGGTGACTGGAGACACTGGTTTTGGGGTTACCGCTTTTTTTGTTCCACATCTCACCTTCTTTTTATTTTCTGACCATGAAGTTGCGAACAAGTTGGCCAACACTTTGTTCCCTAAATCTTTTAAAAATTGGGAAATGAGAACTGTCCTCGAAGATGTTCAGAATAAACACTATAGGGTCTTAAGTCCAGGGAGTGTCCTGAGTTGCTATTCAAATATGGCTGCGGTTATAAATGGAATTGAAATATATGTGAAATATATGGCTTTTTTTTTTTTTTAACAGCTGGGATTTGAATGTGGAACTTATAACAGATCACTTTTTTTTTCTGTTTTGAGCTTTCTCAACTTGTTTTTTTTCCTAAACAGTTTGTTGTTCTTGTTGTTAAAGACAAAATCTTATGAGAAGGCACATCTTTCCTCCCTGTAACTAATTTTATAATTTTTGGAGGGTCAAATGGGTGGCTATCATATTCAAATTATTATTTTACTTTTTGTAAAACAGCCCAAACTCAGAACACCTCCTTTCTATGTATACAAGGTATGGATATAGTCATGGGCTAGAGGAAAGGGCCTCCCACAATTGGTATGTTTGTTTTGGCTCCAACTTTGTATTTTGCTTAGTTTTCTTTCGTGATTTATGTTTTTACTATTTTGTGGAAAAATAGCTGTCCTAGGGCTAGAGAGATGGCTCAGTGATTAAGAACACAGGCTGGTTTTACAGAGGACTGGGATTCGGTTCCCAGCACCTACTAGGAAGCTCACAACTTTGCTACTCCAGTTCCAGGTGATCCCATGCCCTCTTCTGGCCTCCATGGGTACTGCATACATGAAAACACAAAACAAAAATAGATCAATCTCTAAGAAAAAAATGACTCTCCCATGAAAGATGAGTTGAGGCTTTTGTGGTATGAGTTGCTGTCCTAATGGCAAGCATTACTGTAGTTGTTCAAGGTGGCTTCTGGAAATTGTTAAAAAAAATAAAAACAAAACAAAACAAACAAACAAACTGATCTATTTCCTTTGGGCCAGGCACTGGGCAGGTGCCTTTGACGACTGTGGCAGAATCTACAGGTGAGCACCACCTGAGCCTTCCTCTACTAGGGCAAAGGGCAGCATCATACCTCACAGCTGTGTCTGCGGTTGGGTCTGACTAGGTCCTCAATCTTGGGAATGGGGTACAAATAATGATAAGCACCATTTCTAGTTTTGGTTTCTCCATGAAATAGCCCCGGTTTGAGTGTGCTAGAGAAAGGACCCAAGGAGCTGCAGAGGCTTGCAGTCCCGTAGGAGGAACAACAGTATGAACTAACCAGTATCCCCAGAGCTTTCAGGGACTAAACCACCAACCAAAGAAGACAGATGGTGGGACTCATGGCTCCAGCAGCATATGTAGCAGAGGATGGCCTTGTTGGTCATCAATGGGAGGAGAGCCTCTTGGTGCTGTGAAAGCTCTATGCCCCAGTGTAGGGTAATGCCAGGGCCAGAGAGTGGGAGTGGGTGGGTTGGTGAGCAGGGGGAGAGGGGATGGGATGGGGGGTTTTTGGAGGGGAAACCAGGAAAGGGGACACATTTGAAATGTAAATAAAGAAAATATCTAATAAAAAAATAGCTGAACAAAGCAGGCCCTAAGGATCCAGAGAGCATACAATAAGATAGAAAATATCAGGATCTTGGGATAACAAGTACCCCCCTCATACTAGACTGTGCGGTGACACAGTGGAAAGCCACAGAGAGACTGTGGCCTGAATGGTAACTCCTGCTACCCTAGCCAATACAGGCACACTGCTGAGTTTTCCTTACCACCCTGTTAGACAATGCATCACTATCTGCATCCAACTCACACCACGATGAAGGCTCACACAGAGAGAGGCCATTCATCCAGAGGCAAATAGGATGCGATGCCTCACCCTACCCAGTCCTACTGGAAACCACATTCTTCCTCAGAGTAGCCGGTTGCCTTTGCTAACAGCTGTTAGACTGTGTGAGCACAAAGTCACATGATGGCTATTTCTACCTTTCCTCTTGAGCCTGTGTTCCAGGAGCAAGTTATACTCATAGGTATCTATACAAATATGTATCTATATAACAAGATACAATCAAAGTTACCTCAGGTTGATTTTTGTAGACAACTTCAGAGAGTGGTATGCTGCTTATAAGACACTGAAACAGGCCCATTTAATATTGGCATGAGTGACCTAAATAAAGGCAGGATTCCTCAAAACCACTGGGTCACATCACACTGCTTCTTAATTTTTTTAGCTATTCAAACCTCTACTTTAAAATAAAGTTCTAACATTCCTCTAGAATCCAGCTTTGTGGATACAGAGCTACAGAAATTTATTGGATATGTTTAAAGCCTAGTGGATCCAGCAATTCCTGCCCAGTACTTCTCTGGCTGGCTTGCTGGGTACTGACTGATCCGGCCAACCACTCTGAACGGAGGAGGTCTTAGCAGGTCTTCCGATGAGTCCCTGCACTGAGTTTCTTGCAAGCTTCCCTCCAAGTTCCTGTTCTTCCCTTCTTATGTCTGAAGCCTAGGCATGGAGCTGCAAGGTCAGTCAACATCCGCTGTGCCCGCATGTGTTCAACAAGAACAGGGCACAGTCTGAGTCCGTGTCCCAGAATCATGAGAAAGGAATCTGGTACCACATCAAAAAGGATTCCCGGTCTGTCTTAGCTCATCGAGCCCTTGAACGCCTTTAATAAAAGATTCTAATAACTTTAAGGAAGTACTCTTGTAGGAGTCTGATGTGTAGATAGGACACATGGGATGTTTAAGCAGGGGGTTACAGCACTGGCCCTAGCCAGTCAGAATGGAGGCTGGTAGACAAGCTACTAGATGGTTCTAAGTGTTTCCTCTCAGCCAAGAGTTTTCCCTTGGGTTGTAGAATGCTAACAGGTCTCAGGGGGATGGACTAACAGCTCAAGACTTAAATGACTGCTACACATGTAATGATACCTAAGGACAAAATTCTGTCTTGATCTGTGGCAGGTGAAAGTCAGATTTCTTAACATCGCAGGATGAGGACAGCCACTTTGTTAATTTGGTGGATTATCTGTGCTATGCAGATCCCAAACCATGAACATAGGAGAAAACACCCAGAAAAGTGTGCACATGAACAGTAACGAGTAAAGGCTGCAGATGGACTGACTGGCCTTTGCGGAATGTCCAGAGGGTGCAGAGACTGTTCTGTGAAATTATAAAGAAAATATATTTGACCTAACTGAAACTTGCCATTATTTTGATGACTGATATAAAAGGTCACCTTATAGCAATAAGCAGTGACCTAAGTACGAACTATATCCTTAGGAAGTCTCACAGCAGAGCCAGGAACCCAAGGTTGAACACCTTTTGTGACAGCCAGGCCTCTGTTTATCAGTGCATGGCTGAGTGCATGGCTGGTCTCTGTCACTTCTGCTGGTAAGGTCAGACTGAATTAGACTCACGTAGCTCAAACAAAACACCCCCTACCCCATCACTACCTCCCATACCTGAAGAAAGAGATTCACCAATCTCAACTTGAAACAAGTTTGTGTTTGTGATCTGATTTTGATGATCATAAAACTTTACATCTGTATAAAGTAGGATGCAGCTGCATCTGAAGGGCTGGCTCTTCTCTGCTCACAGCCTTGTCAAAGGCTACCTGGTAAAATGACCTCTGTGTGCTAGAGATGAACTATCATGTGGGAAGCTGTCAAATGCTTGAAGCTTTCTGGAGGAAGGCAAATCATTTTTTAGGAACCTCCAAGGAGACAGACTTTCATTTCTGCCACATTCTTAGGCACATCAAGACAAAAATCTGTAATAATGGAAAAAGCAACAACAGCAACACCAACTCGGGTTGTACTTTGCTAATAGGTTTTCTTTTCCTTTTTTCTTTAAGTGTGATTGTTTCTCAGGCCGGGTGAGCGCTGCTAAATTAAAAAGTTAAAAGACACACTTTTCACCCATAATTCCAGACCTTAGCTGAAAAGGGCTGAATGAGAGATTCCATGCAGAAGGCAAAGCGGTGGAGACAAACGAGACGTCGCTGTGAGTTCTTTTCCTGGTGTTAGGTTATGACTTTCAGGAAAAGGGGGTAATAAAAGTGTCCAGAGAACGGTGTTTGTCGGATGCTGTGTCAGGCTTCGCAAAGCCCAGACGCACCTTGAGCAGCAGCTGGGGAGCAGCCTGGCCTCGTCGTCTGGAAAGCTGGCGTGATGTTCCTTAGCATTCTCAAAAAGCATTTGCTTGGTATTTACCTCTTACTTTTATTAGCTGAAGTCTATGTCTTTATTTTTTTTAGCAGATTGTCGCACAAACGACATTATGGGAGATATTCACAATTCGACTGATTACTCCTCGTGTCTTTCTTAGTGTTACTTTAATGACTCCAAACAGCCTAAAACTGTTTCCACGAGCTGAAAGGGAGATTCATTCCAAAGAACTGATATGGAAAAGATATTCTTAGAGCCAGAATCCTCAAGCCAGAAGGGGACTTAACTTACGAACCATCTCTCTCAGGCCTCTCACGGTAGCAGCTCCGGAGACCGCCAGACCCAGATGGGTAAAATGAGGAAACCCAGGGCCAGCTATGGCGGCTCAGGGGATGAGCTTGGTTCCTAACATTTAGTCTCCCTGCCTTTCTACTCATGGCCTTCTCCACAATGCTGCTCTGTTTTGCTTCCTATTCAGAGTTCCTCCCTCCAACCATACATACCTTTCCTGTCCCCAGCTCCACACAGCAACCAGGCTGTTTAGGATATGGTGTCACGTCATGGTGCCTGGGGACCAGCTCGCTTTGCCACATGGAGAAGTCTCCAGGATGGCACACACCCACCTGCAGGATACTTCTTCATCTCCCCACTTCCTGGCACTCACTCACCTTAGTTAGTCTACTTTAGCTTCTTCTAAGATATTATCTATGGACCCCTGTAAAAAGCTTCCAGGAAAAAAAAAGTTGTGTCTTTAAAAAAAAAAACCAAAACCCCCTACAATACTAAACAGAACCAGAACACAGCCTGCCTGTAGGTACTGACCCTATGGTATAAACTAATTGTGTCTACCTTGAGTTACCTATAATCTTTAAAAAACAATGTCTCATTGCCTTTGTAACCCCAACACCTTCCACTTACTTTGCTGTCACTGTGGTAGCACCTACGACATAAGCTCCTTCCTAGATGATCAGTAGCACTAAGTTTGTTCACTGGTCTTGCAACTACTTCCAACCTCTCCCCCGGCTCACCCCTTTCCTCCTAGCTTGCAACGAGTGAACTAATGAAGCTCACATACCACAGGTAATTGGCTTCCAAAGTATCTCTAAATCCTTTTCGATTGATACCTTTAGCTATACGTCTCTCAAGAATGGAGACTTGACGTTCTTCTGTTGCCCACCCAACCTTCTGCTGTCTACCTCCTTCCTATTCAAAGCTTAGCCTTGCCAAACTACAATGTGATTTGGTCAGACAGACAGACAGACAGACAGGCAGACATGAACACACATGTGCATGCGCTCTGTCTGTCTGTCTCCCTTCTGCTACAGACACTTTTCCACACATGCTTACTTTATTTGGCTGTTATCTCTGTTCAAGGACCTCTCCTTGGCTCTAGCTCTCTCTGGACATGGCTATTACCATCACAGTATGGTTTTCTAGGTCCTTATGTCTGTCTGTCTGTCTGTCTGTCTTTCTTTCTGTTTCTCTCTTTCTCTCTCAGTACTTCCCATCTCAATCCAGCACAGCCCCGTGAACTCTGCTCACAGATCTATGTCTGGGACTATGTTGTGCTCACTGAAATACAGTATGGACAAGAAGCTTACTCGGTCATGATGGATGTGTTTGGAAGCACAAGCGTACAAGTGTAAAGTTATACAACTCAGAGGATCTAGAAACAAGGAAAAGAAGGTGAAGATGTCGTTACTAAGAGTAACAAAATCGTAGTACACGAATGAGGGATATGACAGCTCAGAGGTCCTCATCTGTTAACAGTCTACATCTGGACTCTAGCTTTGCCCTTTGCTAACCACATCACCTTGGCACTTCCCTACCCGGAACTTCAGTTGCCTCGTCTATGATAACAGTGCTGCCACGTGGCCTAGGTAGAGAAGCCACATGCTCAGCACTTGGCTGGGAGCTTCTTGCACAGAGACATAACGCCATAACTGTAAACATTGTGATTTTCCTCCAGTCTCACTCACTGTCCAGACAGGGACAGGGACAGGCTGGTGGTGGCTGATGTTCCTGGGGACTTCATGGAGGACATAGGCTTTGAGGTCAGCCTTTGATTCAGATCTGAAGAGAACATCGATGGCTTATAGTTTCCTAGCTGGTTCAGATACTAAGAGAGGACAGTAGCTTGAGTTGAAAACTTGGATTGAATTTATTTAATTGCAAAGTTAGTATAAGCCCACTGGTAGGAAGTCTGTGTTGCTCTTCTGGCTGTCATTCTCCTACAGGGAGCCTTCAGCTGTCCACTCTTAGTTTCTGATCCTTGTGAGAAGTGTGAATAAATAAAGGCTCAGACCCAGCAGCTGGCTTCAGGTTAGAGAGAGGAGAGACTTTGCCAAATACCCTTTGTAAGTGTGAGGCGTAAATTCAGAGAGAGAACCTTGAAGGCTTTTTACAAACAAATGGAGTCAGTCCCCTAAGTTATATAAATTATCAGCGATACTACTCGTGTAGTCTCTTGCTACTCATCCTTTCTCCCTTGCTGCCTCCCTCCCCGTTTCCTTCCTTCTCTCTTAGTAGATTTATGGTGTAAGCTTGAAAGAGAGACCACCAGGCCCTTGTTATTCCAGGAAGTGGCTGCCTGGTGACTGGATCTAGGAGGAGAGGTTACAGTCTTAGCAGAGTTCACAAGAGGTCCTGGGCATTCTCTTCCATCATTGCCACATGTCCATATGGAGTAGGACCCACGGCTTGCACCGATGCCTGCTTCACATTCAGAACGAAATGACTTCTACTGTAACAACAGTGTCACCTGAATACCCACGAGAGCTTAGATGGCCACTTAACGTCTAATGATTTTGCCAGGTTATGTAGGCCCACGTATTCAGACTTTTGCAAAAACTACTTGTACTTTTGTTTCTGCAATTTCATTCTTCTGTTAAAAGAAATGAATACAAAAAGAAAAGAGAAAAAAAAATATCAGAAAAGACCATCTTCAAAGTTTTTATGCACTCAAAAGGAAACAGTTGCCCAGGTCTCAGCACCACCTAACTCTGTTTAGATAAGCATCCCAGGTAAGGAAGAAGTTCAAAACTTCGCCTACATAAAAGCAAGCGAGGGTTAGACAGAAGCAGAGGACAGAGGAGGGAGGAATAAACACTCCCCTCAATGGGAGTGCTGTAAAGCTCAAGGCCTTGCCCTGACAATCAAGGGCGACATAACGTACTGGTGGTTGCAGCCATTTACTGAGAAGTCAAGAAAGCTGTAAGTGCCCTTGCCACTCTAAGGCTGCTATACAAAGGCAGCCTACCAACAGCCAGAAAACTGCTCTCCTGCTCTACAGATAGACTAGGAAGTAGCAATTGCAAATATTCACACCATGCAGAAATGGACTTCCACTAAAACAAAAAACCAACAAACAATAACAGCAGAACCACCATTACCACCATTACCACCATCACCACCACCAAAACCCACTCTTCTTCCAGGGTGTACGAGCCACTCACTTTCAGTTCCTCCAACACAATCCTCTAATCTGATGGCAGTGTTCAGAGACATGGAACTTGCCGGGGGTGAGGATCACAGTGATGGGTAGATCATACTGTAAGTAGATCCTAGCGCGTGTGCACGCGCACACATACACACACACACACACACACACACACACACACACACACACACACACACACACACACGGTCAGTGAGGCAGGACATACAAATGGAATACACAAATGGAAGGTCTATACTCTAATGTGGGAAAGGAAAACAAACAAACAAACAAGCCAGCCATAGGAATCTAAGAGTTTAGTCATGCTGCCAACCTGAAGCACCCTCTTTACAATCTGTTCCAGGATAGGCTGGTCCATTTATTCAAGATCCATTTTACATTGAATACTAACAGGGAGCCAAATAATCTACATGGGGTTTTATGTTAAAGCCCAATGATATTAGATCCCTTGAGCCACCAGCAGAAGATGGAGGAGGAAGTGGTGGCAGAGGAGGAGGAATAGGAGCAGCATTGCTCAAATTAAAGAGACATTATTTGTTTTACACTCAAAGTGGGCAGAAGGCCCTGGCTTTAGAATCAGAGTTAATTGGAGGCTAAGTCAATACAGAACACATATTAGGCTGTTGAGTATCCCAGGAGAATACTTCAGTAGTCAATTAATACAGGTGCTGAGTACAGAAGACATTCCCATGGGCAAGGCAACCTGGGAACACCACTGTTTACTTTCAATTATCCACTGTAATCTGGACGCTGAGTCAAGCAAGGGGTTTTACAATAGACAAGCTGTCAGCTAGCTTAGAATATTAAGCCATCCATGTGACAGTTTAAGGGAATGCAATGTGGGTTAGCAGTTTAACACAGTGGCGGGACTGTAACAACAGATTCCAAATCGACTCAGCTCTTATTTATTTGTACCCCCAAAAGGTTCATGCTAGTAAATGTGATCCCAGCAAGTGAGAGGAGGGAAAGGCAGAAGCATGGGATGCTTTTTACTCATAACTTATCTCCAAATTTAATCTGTAGGAATACATAGAAAGTCCCAATCTAATTTGATTTACAAGAAGATACATATTAATATATAATATATATGTTCTTCATACATACCATTAACATTATGCTTCATTATTTCAAAGTTTAGGGGAAATTTTCCCAAATGCAATTTTTCTTCTATCATATACTCCGCTTCATCTCTAGGAGGCGAGCTGAACTTATATGTTTGTTTGTTATTTTTCAGTAAGTATCCTTCAAACCAGCTTGTAGGCTAGGGAAGTGGGTTCCTGTTCTGTCTTTCTCCCAAATTTCCTGTGCACACGGACTTTCGAAAAGTCAAGCCTACATCATGTATGACCTCAGGGTACCACTGAAGCTTATTATTTTATATAGCGAAGGATTCCTGGGAACTGATGTACACTTTGGTAGCCTTTGAATTTTGGTGTTTCTGTTCATTGGGAAAATAAGAGGGGTAGTCTTGATACCTTCATGCCATCCCATTACAACAACAAACTAACAAACACCATCAGAACTACGATTATTTTCAAATGAATCAAAACAGTAAACACAGGGAACTTCTGCCTTGTAAAGGAGACCCGGGATAAAGAATGCAGAAAACATGTGTTTTTGCTGAGGGTTAGAGGAGGCAGTAGAAAACTAAACTTAAAATGCTTTGGATATGAACTTCCCCCATGGGAGTATAAACCGAGCGGAACTAAGCAACACCCACGAGCCCTTGACTGCCAACAGCTCCTCTCTGCTTAGAAGAACTTTGCCAATGGCTTTTGCCTCTGGCACAAAGACCAGTAACAAGATGGACCTAGTATTTCCAGGCCTAAGCTTTCTAAATGACAAGCAAGTAAGCAAGGGGGGAAAAAAAAAACCCTTGGTAAGTGGATCGCCATGTGGGTTGAGGCACAGATTTATGCCAGTGAAATGATGTTACAAAATTATAAACGTTCTGGAAGACTCTGTGCCTTCATCAAAAAGTACTGACCAAATTTGGAAACTGAAAGTGGGATAGACCGATGATATCTGTGGGCTTTTATCCTACCCTGCTGTGCTAGTTACAGGTAATGGTGAACAGTGTCAGCGTTAAGTCTGTGGAGCCCCCAGGCGCAGAGCCAACTACTGGCCATGGCGGCTGCATGGAGACATCAGATCCCCTGGGGCTGGGGTTCCAGGTGGTTGTGAGCTGCCATGGGGTGCTGGAGATTGGATTTGGGTCCTTAGCAAGAGCCATCTTCCAGCCTCAAAAAATGAAAAACTGTTATGTAATTAGCTCCAAGTATCTCCAAGGTGACTGTTTATATCTACCTATATGCTGAGAAAACTTAGATTTTAGGCGTGGTCTACATGGTTATGTGTGTGTGCACATACATCATGGATGCATGTGTGCTTGTGGAAGTTAAAAGTTAACAGTGTGCACTTTTTCTCAGTTGTTCTTTTAAGACAGGTGTCTCATTGAGCCTGTTGCTTGCTGCTTTGGCTTGGCCAGCTGGCTAGCCAGGTCCAGGGATCCAACCTCCTCCAAGTCTCCCGTGTTGGAGTTATGGGTGTGCACTGCCTCCGCACTGCCTTCCCGGCTGTGGCGAGCATGCTAGGGGTTGGACTCAGCTCCTCATGCTTGAGCAGCCATCAGCTTACTAATTGAGCCATCTCATTAGACTCTTAGAAGAGAGGTTTTCCTTTATCAGTAAAGCTTAAGTAAGGACATTCCAAAGTATCAGGGTGCTTCCTTCAGCACCAATCAAATCTGAAGGTCCCCTGGACGGAGAGCCTGTGCTTCCTTTTAAGTCGTTTAATTCAGTTGTAGAGTATGAGGGCTGACATCATGTGTTTTTACAATAACATCTGTAAGGTGTTTCCAAATTCTAGCTTAAACAGAATGCCCAAAGGCTAAATTTAAATTCTGAATATTCCCAAGGTTATATAAATGAGTGCTGTGTAAGCAGAATCCCTTAAGCTCTAACCCTAAATCAGTCCAGATTAGTAAAAAAAAAAAATAAGTTTGTTTTCTTTTACTCTGACGATTTTTATGAAAAAGAGGGTCATCAGGATTTCACCAGGGTCTCCACATAAATGTTCAAACCATGGGAGCTGCTTTAGTAAAAGACTTGATAAATGGTCAGCGTGCATTTATTTAGTTGATCAAGGGAAACTCTTCCCCCTGGATTGTGTGTCATTTAACCCTTTATAAAGTCTTTATTTGTTGTTACAGAGCATAGTATGACAAGATGCCTTTGGGTTCCCACTGTACCGGATACATCTGCAGAGTATACAAGATAAACCACAGAATTCCTAGATACTGGGAAATGGCCGTGGAATATGAGAGCTGTTCCTGTCATCTCGTGAGAAATTCTGAGCACGTGGAAATTCCTGTCCACAGACAAGCAGTCTCTTAGTGCTTCACTGAAATTCCAGAGAGGATAGCATATAAATTGAGAGAAAAAAAAAAAAAGAAAAAGAAAAAAGAAACCTGGCCACCCAGAGCTCTTCAATAAACTTAACAGCTGCCCAAAGACAGATTTAAATAAATGTACATTCAATGCTCACCACCTGACACATACATCTCTCCCTACAGTTTGTAGGAAAAGCAGTTCTTATAGAGGGAGGCCTGAAGGGTGTTATTACCCATTCTCCGTCTATTAGCAGAATACTGCAGTAGTCAGAGGACGTTTGCAAGATAAAGGCGTCATTCTCTCTCAAGTTTCTGGATGCCTGCCCAAACCACAGCCATATTTTCATATTTGTCAGCTCAAAGAGCCTCTTTTATAATAGCAAATAAAAATTAAGTGTTCGCATTGGGCTTCAAAGCAAAAATTCTTTCAGCGGCGACGCAGAAAGCACACTATACATCTTTCTTTAGGAGGTTTCGCTGCCTCGGATTCAACACGCAAGCCGGTCACATCCCAGAGCTAAAGTGTTCTGGGACAATGACTGCTGTGATTGGACTTCTAAAAAAATGAGGCTCCTTATACAGAGAAGAGCTCTGCCATGGGTGAATTCACAGCCCTCTCCTAGAGGTAGCATTTTTCAGCAATGTCTTTAATAAGAGACATAGAATTCCAGAGTGACCAGACATGAGAGGTGAAGACAATTAAGAGCCTGCCCTATTAGGTGGATGCAGCAGATTAAAGAAGTAAATTATTGCTAAATGAATGTGAAAATGTCTACTAAACCATCCAAGTCCACTGGGTGTTACTCGGCTCACAGTAAACACACTCACTTCCCAATGCTTTCCTACATACCGAAGGCACTGTTTCATCTTTACGCACGCCCTGTTGAGGAGCAGCGATTGCTGATAAGCAGAGACATGCTTGTTCAGTATTTATTCACATCTCATTTGCATGTTGGTATTCCTATCTCCCCAAAGCAACAGCAACAAAAACTGTAAATCCTATACAATCTCTGCAATTTCTTCATAGATTTAAAGAGGAAAGAATAAAAAAGGGGGGAACCCTAAGAAATCAGTTAAGAAGAATTAACTCGAGATGGATATGTAGACCCCATACAATAATTTTATTTTATAAGCATTCATATTGTCTCTTTTCTTGGACCAATGTTCACAGCTAAACAGGCAAGGCCACATCAGCATTTGCTCCCTTACTCCTGTCAGTGCGCTAGCCCCCCACCCCCCCGTGTGTGTGTGTGTGTGTGTGTGTGTGTGTGTGTGTGTGTGTGTGTGCAGCATTGCACACATCTGTCTTTAACTTCATGATGTAGATGTCATACCTACATCACGTGTAAGAGAGATGCTTACCAACCTGCCCCCCCACAATTCACACTTCCAGGAAGCGGGAGAGACTTAAGCTCAGACTCGTCTGACTCTGACACCTGTGTATGTGATGACTACAGTGGTGTCCATCTTAGAAAATCTGAGTGTTGGGGCAAATGCAAGGAACTGAAGCAATGTGGGTTTCAATACTACCTGAGCCTGCTACCTGAATAATCTGATGTCAGGCTTTGTGTTATTACCTTAAAAAAAAAAGTCACCATCCGTATTTCAGGGTCCTTGTGGGCATTAGAGGAAATGTCTGTTACTATTGACATTATTACCATTGCAGTCCCTACAACGTAGAATGTAGAATTCTGAAACTAAAGTGAGGTTGGCAACCTGTGCTTCTCACTTTTTGGCGCACACCGTCTGTATCTAGCTGGAGGATGGGCACGCATGAAGCAGAGGCAGCTCTGTTCCAACTGACAACAGGAAGGCTGAGATCAGAACTCTGGCCTACAGCATCTTTGCTCGGTGCCGTGGGTGCCGACCTATGCTACTACCTCTCATTTGTTTTACTTTAAAAAGACCAAACTAATCCCAAGCATAGCTAATCAAATCCAAACCAAATAAGGAAAGAAACTGTTCCTCCTTTGCAGGGAACCATAAAATAGGAATGCAGAAAACACATGCTTTTGGAAGGAAGTCAACAGAAAAACTCAATACTCTTTGGGTACAAATTCCCCCAAGGGAACACAGACCTGATGGAACTGAAGGAAACACCCACTGGGTAGAGAACCCAGCCAAGGGCTCTCCTGCCCCGAGGCTCCATGTCAATGGCTTATATCTCTGGCATTGTGACCAACTACAAAATGGGCCTCTCACAGATTCTAAATGACAAATTAAGTATCATGAGAGATAAAAAGGTTATTGGGGACTAAATATAACACTCGCACGAACACATACACACACACACACACACACACACACACACACACACACACACACGAGAGAGAGAGCCTACCCGATGTGATTTTCAGTACTTCTATACCATTCCCTGACTTTGTTTCTGTTTCAGTAGTTTAAACAATATTTGAAATATTTAAGACCAAATATTCCCATGAGTGCACACTAATTTAAATGAACAAACCAGCCAACAAACCAAACAAACAAAAACTAAGCATAATAAGCCAAAGTTATGTCATCAGGGCTACAGAATGGGGAGGTAAGTATAAGGGTGGTGGAGTGGTGTTGTAAGGGAATCTTCCAGTCCCAACAGTGCATCTGTCAGCAAGCTGATCACAGCATCCACATCATTCTCAAATAAACAGCACCCGGCCGGGCGGTGGTAGCACATGCCTTTAATCCCAATACTTGGGAGGCAGAGGCAGGCGGATTTCTGAGTTTGAGGTCAGCCTGGTCTACAGAGTGCGTTCCAGGACAGCCAGAGCTACACAGAGAAACCCTGTCTCAAAAAAAACAAAAAACAAAAAACAAAACAAAACAAAACAAAAAAATAAAGAGCACCCACGGAATTCATAGCAAGAGCATGACAATGCTCAAAGGCACTCTCTCAGAAACAGTGACCATGTTCAGAGGCATATCTAATACTAACATATTGACAAGATTCTCTCTTTGACCTAGGGGCTTATATAATAAAAATCCTTAAATAATACGGTATTTAGACTTTAGGAGAACCTACTAAGAATTCAGAAAAACCTCTAAGCATTAGAACAACTTTCTTTTCTTTTCTTTTCTTTTTTTTTTTTTTAAGGTCATAAAAGTGGTTCATCCACATTTCTCCTAGGCTACTATACTAAAAAGTAAAACATTTAAACTGGATCACAATGGCTGTGATATGAAGACTAGCTACTGCACAATGGAACTACAGTCCTGTACACTAACTTAGGGCCTTCCCTGCCACATGCATGGGTAGTTGTATGATATTAGTTTTGTGTGCATAGAATGAAGAAAGCAGGTTTTAAAAACAGGCTGCACATACTTTCCTATCGGTAACCTTTCTGTAATTTTCACCCAACAATCTCTTGCCTGGGTGTTCCAACTCTCTCAGAAGCCAGAACTGACTCTTCACCCAGCATCAGAATGTGTGGCACTCACTGTGTGGTAGTTTAAGTATGCCGTTCTCAGTTCACCAATCCTGCCTGCATGGCTAACCAGGGTGAATTACTTAGAATTACTTTTCTAAGGTTATGCGGTTCTCATCTCCTCACACAGATTTCTTAGCACAGTAACACAGTGTTGCCTGTTCTCAGTTCTGATTCCCTCTGCACCAGGAAGGGGGAAGACAGCAGCTATTCTAAGGCTTCTTCTGAGACACAGGCCAGTGAAGTCTTGGTGCTTTTCTTCATTTGTAACGTGCTAGCACTTCTAGTACTTAAAATGTACATTCAGTAATGGTTTAATGATCATGCCATACAGCTGACTTAGTCTCATATGTCTTAAAAGTAGTTATTTTTTATTTTATAGGTATGGTTGTTTTGCCTCCATGTTTGTTTGAGCACCACGTGCATGTGGTGTCTGTGGAGTCCAGAAGGGGGAGTTGGATCTCCTGGAACTAGAGTTACAGACAATTGAAAGGGACCATGTGGGTGCTGAGTGGAACTTACATCCTCTGGATGGCTCTCTCTGAACTGCTGAGCTATCTCAAGCCCTTCATAATGTTTCCGTAGTTTCAATGTTGTATGAAAGCAAATTGTTTCATAAAAGTTATTTACGGATAATTAAAAAATTTGTTATTTGAAGCTCTTCAGTTAGCAACTTAATTTAATTATTGAGGGTTCCCTTATTATTATTTTATAATAATGAATTGTTTTTTTTATAAAGATTTTATTATGTGTGCATGTGCTGTACATGGGCATACCAGTGTGAGCAGAGGTTAAAGGCAGGCATTGGGTCCTCTAGAGCTGGAGTCATCAGTGGTTTTGAGCCACCTAACATAGATGCTAGGACCAGGACTCTGCTGCTCTGAAAGAGCACCGACTGCTCTTAACCACTGAGAAGTCTCTGCAGTCCCTCTGAAGGCGCACCGACTGCTCTTAACTACTGAGACATCCCTGTAGTCCCTTGAAACACTTTTTTTTTTATTTTACAAAATATCCATGGTTTATTTCACAACCTTACTCTAAAACCAAAATACTATTCTTCTACTTCTGCATGAGTCTCTTAAAAAATATTTAAAATATGAAGAAATCCATTATTACACATCATTAAGCTATGGCCAAATTCACCAAAAAACGTGCCCACAATCCTTCAAAGCATGACTATGTACAGAAAACACACGGAAGACCTACTGTTCTTGGGAAAGAACAGAATGGAACAGATAATAAATGAACCTCACATCTGAGGTAGATTTTCTTTTTATAGGAGGTCGGGTAAGTTCATGCAGAAAAAAACCCCACAGAATGGGCCTGTCATTAAAAGTAAATGAAGCAAGGATTATTGGGTTTAAATTGTTTTCTTTAGAGACAAAATGTTTTTCAAGGGCTTTAGCCAAGTCTACAGTGATAAGTGATGCCCATGTCTGGTTTTGCCAAGGATCACAATTCTCTCCAGCAACTCCACACAGCCCAGCCATCCTGGCAGGATGGATTCAACTTGGATCCATTCTCCAGCATAGGGACCCATACAATATCTTCCAATGAACTTCCTTGTTTGAACTATTAGATAAAAAACAAGCAAGATGCATGTTCCTGATGGGACACTAGACAAATGGCCTAGATACAGGGCACAGGATAAGGGCCATAATAGTTACTTTGTATTTTTCTGTTTCCTCCTCTCTTGTCCTTCCCTAACTCCTTTCCATCTCACAAGTGCTCGCACGCTCTCTCCCTACCTCCCTCTATCCCCCCCCCACCCCCCACCTCAGGGTACAAGCCACTTAGCCTCCCGGTCTTTTGAGTTTTCTGGTATCAATAGTTCCTCAACTAGTGGTAGGATTTTATGGCCATCTCAGTCCCTCCATGATGCGATTTTGTCCAGCTCAAGCAAGTCTTGTGCATGTTGTTGCAGTCACTGTAAATTCATGTGTGCACCTGGGCTGCTGTGTCTGGAAGAGAAAAACACTGTTTCTCTGAAGTTTCCCACCACCTCTGGCTCTTATGGTGTTTTTACTCCTCTTCTAGGATGATCCCTAAGCATCGGCAAGGGTGTGAGGTGTATGCCCCCACCTGGGTGCTAGAATGTCCAAGAATGAAAAGTTGAGCCACGAGAAGAGAAATAAAATCAGGTGCTCAAAATCTTCAGTGGACGATAGTTGGAATTAAGACAAAGCTGTAGAAGAGCTGTTCAGGGGCTTTATAAGGCCTTAGACCTATACAGTGAGAACTAACGTGTGTGGTAAGGAATCATGTCAGAGTTTAAGTAAATACTTGGGCTTTAGCTAAAGGGACTTCTGTAAGTCTTAGCAGTGACAGACAAATGGCCTAGATATAGGAGCTCAAGAGACTTGGGATGTAGGAGAAAAAGTTGAAAAGCAAAGAAACGCCCAGATTGTCTGGTAAGTGTTGCCTCAGTATAGTATCAGCAATGTCCCTTCCTACCTGTTCCTCGACCCGCGTTCTATACCTTCTAATATGCTGACGCAGAAGTCCATCGTCTGATGTACTATTTCTTGCTCACCCTTACTACTGTCTAGTAAAGTGTTTGGTAAGTACAAGGTGTTCAAAATGGAGATGAGAAAAACATGGCTAAGCAAGAACCCAATGACACCGTGCTATCCAGGGAAAGGCCAACACGAGCTCACTGTTTCCACGGATCCTTCCCCTGGGACGGTGCTGACGCTTACAATGGAAGAGGTGAAAGCCAAATGCTTGATGTTGATTCCAAAGCAAAAAGATCAGGGAGGCTGAGGTCTTGTGGCTCTGAGGCTGGACAGAAGAAACTTGCAACATGCACGGAAGATGTGGGTCAGTTTCCCAGTTTCCACTTCTCCACTTGATCATCTTCAGAGTCCTATCTCGTAGTCTTGTCCTTAAGTGCTCCCTAGTCCTTTCACAGTAGTCTTCCATGTTCCTTACTTACTGTTCTAACCGGGCACTACCATTTCCACTGTTCCCTAAGCTGTGCACCAATATTATTCTGCAGATAAACAGGGACATGTTTGCTGTTTACTGAGCATGTGCACAGGAGCTAAAACGAGGTGGCACCAGAGACTTTATCTTATAGATTTCAAACTCTCAGAGGCAGGAGCTGCTGTCTTCTTAATGTAATCTTTGGCTAGCTAACTCGGTTTCTTTAAGTCATGGGTGAAGGTCTAACTTCCAAACGAAATTACTTAAGTTTACTTAGTTACTGCCTGAAACTCCTATCGCATCATGTGCTGATAACACACTGACACTGTTAAAAACAAAACAACAGAGAGGACAAAACCCTACCTCGGATCCAACCTTTCCGACTTTGCCACTACAAATATTGTATGTGAAAAAGAAAGACAAGCGGTGAAATTCCAAAGCACCTGAAAAATGAGTTCAGAAAACAAAACGGTTTATATAATCTAAAATTCCTGACTGCAGAAATATGTAAATATATATTTAAACTTGAAATATATGGTCATTCCTATTAAATGTAAAGTCAAATAAATTTATGTTAAGGTAAAATGTAGTCTTCTCATTCTCCTAACCATAAACACAGACGTTCGTTCAGAGCTGGGAAGGATCTTGCAGGCCAGACTCTCACTTTGGAGTGGAAATAAATGAAGCTGAGCGGTGGGACTGAGGTACACAACATCCGCCAGAGACAAAGGCAAGTGGCATGGCCCCCAGAGGACCAGAGTGTGACCTTCGTCAGAGTCTGTCTTTGACCAACCCTGCCTTCTGTTAACAGGCTGGCACCGGGAACCTTGACTGTCTCCAATGGTGTTAGTAGAGGGAAGGGTCCCTGTGCCCACTGACAAGTACTTGTGGATATTCAGAGGGACAGATGTGAGGTGCCCAGCACAGAATCAGGTTGAAACAAGAGAATGAAAATCTTTGTCTAAACCCTAGTAGAATAAACTTAAAATCACCACTAAAAGGTTGTTTAGAAAAAGCTAATAGAAACCTGACAAGTTAAGAAGAACATCATACTGGAATCTTTAAAAGTGGTTTTAGGGGATGGAAGTTCCAAGAAAAATAAAATGCCTCAGAGATGGGTAAGTTAGGATAAGACCTGAAAACCATGACACGTGGTCTCCAATTTAGGAAAAATGGAACTGGGTGGCATTTTGGCAGCTTGGAGAAAAGACTGAAGAACGTCACCAGAGTGAAGACCTTACTAGACATGTGCCTAGGAGTAGGAGGAGGGAGAGGGGAAGGGGGCTGGGAGAAGGGGAAGAGGGAGGGGGAGGAGGGAGGGGGAAGGAAAGGAGGAGGAAGGGGAGGAGGAGGAAAGAAGTGATGAGTCATTGCCAAGCAGACCTAATTAATTATAGCCAAACTCCATTATAACCAAACATGAAGGAGACTAACAAATTCAATCATGTATGTGAGATCTCATTACCGTGAAACTAATGAAATAAGGAACAAGGACTGGGACAGAGGGAAGGGGGAGCCGAGTGCCAATTGTGTCAAATCTGAGTTTGTGCTAACAAGGTCTGTATCAGTGCCACTGTATTGACCATATAACAAAGGGTTCCACAAAAAGGGAGCATAGGTAAGATTTGAATCGGTGTGTGTGTGTGTGTGTGTGTGTGTGTGTGTGTGAATAGAGAATGGAGAGAGGATGCTTAAGTAGCATATCCTTTCCTCGCAGAGAGCTGATAATGCCATGGTTGAGGTATATACAGGTTCTCTTTGCCCTAGCAAACCATACAAAAGCTGTTAATGGTAAGATTTAGCAAGGGGAAGAATGGATCTGGGCACACGTTTTCACTCAAAACCAAACAAAGGAGGGCTGGCAACGTCGCTCAGGGATGGGTAACAGTGCTTGCCACCAAGCGTTCAATCTCCATGATCCATGGGTAGAAGGAGGGGACCGAACCCCGAAGTTGTCTTCTGATCTACCCACATGTGCGTGGCTGGCTCCACAAATAGATAAATTAAATAGAAACAAACAAACACACACACAAACAAATGAAAGTCTTGCCATCACCTCAATGAACTGGAAAAATAACCCATAGGCAGAGAGTCCAAATTCCATAGGCTTACTTCTCCAGAGACACAGATGTCTGCAGATGTGGAACACAGCTCACTCAGGACTCCACCACATCACCAAAAAGTCCAGATTGTGCAACCACCTAACTGTATGAAGCCCTAACTCCACCTCTTCCGAAACACACCGGTCAAGGCCTCACACTGAATAAAGCCCAAGGGCCAAGGGCTGGTCAGTCAAAGCCAAGTGAGAGATGGAGATAGTGTATCGATGACAGGGAACAGAAAGAGTCCCCCACTGGAGTCTTTAAGTCACAGTTAGGACTAATAGAGGGAAAAGAATAGTACCTAAGCAGGGAGACAGAAGCAAGGAATGGGGGTGGGGTTGGCAAGAGAAGGGGTAGGGTGCAAAGGAAGTAAGAATACAGTCCTATCCACCTAGCCCCAAGTCCCTATGAGGCCTCTGTACTGCAGAATTAGGGAAAATATAGACGGACACATCAATGATGAGGCAGGTTAGAAGGGTAAGATCAGATGAGAGATTAACAGGGGAAATGGTGATGAGTGCAATAATACCATCACGGAATAAACAGATTAGAAAGGAAAGAAACAGACCAGGCACAGCTGAAAGGATCAGGGGCACATGTTAACTATGGAAGCACGAGATAGCAATAGTGAATTGGATGCTTGGAGACTGGGGGACGGAGAACGAATGAAGGAACTGTCTAATGAGAAGAGTTGTTTACTGGCTGGTTTTGTGTGTCAACTTGACACAGGCTGGAGTTATCACAGAGAAGGGAGCTTCAGTTGGGGAAGTGCCTCCATGAGATCCGGCTGTGGGGCATTTTCTCAATTAGTGATCAAGGGGGAAGGGCCCCTTGTGGATGGTGCCATCCCTGGGCAGTTACTCTTGGGTTCTATAAGAGAGCAGGCTGAGCAAGTCAGGGGAAGCAAACCAGTAAGGAACATCCCTCCATGGCCTCTGCATCAGGTCCTGCTTCCTGACCTGCTTGAGTTCTAGTCCTGACTTCCTTTTGTGATGAGCAGCAATATGGAAGTGTAAGCTGAATAAACCCTTTCCTCCCCAACTTGCTTCTTGGTCATAATGTTTGTGCAGGAATAGAAACCCTGACTAAGACAAGCTGCGACCCACTAGGAGCCTCCGTAACCAGGATTAGGGACATCTCCCTCCTAATTAGAGTCACGAATATGAGGAAGCAAGTAAGACTCCTTTTAGAAGCAACAGGACAAGACAGGCTGAGAGGGTAAAATCTGCCCTAATTTATTTGTAGCTTTATAGATCTGGGATTGGAACTGTGGCTCTCTTGGGATCAAGCACTATAAACCTGGTCCTATACAGTACTATTAAGTAAACTAAAGAGATGAGTCTGCAAGCAATCTGATAACTCCAAACCACCAGTTTATGTAGTTAGAGTCTTTATCTAGTAGATTTCCAAGACAGCTACATTTATAGTAATAAAACTGTTACTTCCAAGTGGACACTGTTTTATTAAAAGAACTATTAAGAGGAGTTCACTTATTTATTTATATATATGTGTACACACACACACACACACACACACACACACACACATATATGTTCTGACTTCCCTTTGTTACTGATGGTCATATACTTCCTAAAACACTTATCTAGAAGCACAGAGCAGATAATCTGTCAATAAATGTGTCATAATTATGTATATCCATCATTCTCCTATACTGATGAGAACTCAATTCACTGAGAAGGTCTGGGCTTTGCTGAGACATGCTACACGGAATATACATACATTGCTGGCTAGTTTCAGGTCAACTTGACACAGGATAGAGTCATCTAAGAGGAGGGAACCTCAATTTAAAAAGTGACTTTGTAAGCTTAGCCGGTGGGGAAGCCTATAGGGCACTTTCTTAATTAGTGATTGATGGGGGAAGGCTCAACCAGTTGTGGATGGTGTCATCCCTGGGCTGGTGGGCCTGGGTTCTATAGAAAAGCAATCTGAGTAAGCCAGTAAGCAGCACCCCTTCATGGTTTCTGCATCAGCTCCTGCCCCCAGGTTCCTGCCCTGCTTAAGTTCCTGTCCTGACTTCCTGTGATGTTGAATAGTGATATGGAAGAGTAAGCCAAATCAACTCTTTTTTCCCCAATTTGCTTTTTGGTCATGGTGTTACACAGTAGCAATAGAAACCCTAACTAACACAATGCACATGATCTGGAACTCAAAAACCTTTCTAGGGACTAGAGAGATGGTTCAATGGTTAAGAGCACTGACTGCTCTTCCAGAGGTCCTGAGTTCAATTCCCAGCAACCACGTGGTGGCTCACAACCATCTGTAATGGGATCCGGTACCCTCTTCTGGTGTATCTGAAGATAGCTACAATGTACTCATACAAATAATAAATCTTTGAAAAAAAGAAAATACTTTCTATAATACATACAAGCGCGCACACACACACACACGTACACACACAAACATACACAGACACACAAGCAAACAGGCACATGCACAAAAAGACATACCTACATACATACCTACATACCTACATACATACCTACATACATACATATACAGAGACACATGTACGCACGTGCACTCGTGCATACACACACAGATACAGACACACAGAGTACTGCCGTTGACTACCATTCTGAAGAGGACTGGTTCTTAAGTTATACAAATTTTCTTTGTTTCATGTGTCTCCAGTTATAAATACCACAATATGAAAAACATTTCATGACCTTTAAGAAAATTCTAAATAAACTAAAAGCTGTGTAAGTCATGGACAGTGCCTGAGAAACATTTGTTACATGAATGACATTCAGTCTGTGCAAGGCAACAATTTAAGGTAAGATTTCCATTGTACATAAATTCCCAGTGGTAGCCAGTACCCCTCATTTCATGTAGCTGACAGACTGGAAATGGGATTAGCATGCTACTCAAAATCCAAAATGCAACAGGAAAGGACACTTGGCTTATGAGTCTATGGAAATAATGGGGGTAACATACTGTATAACTAATTAAGGATGATAAAGGATGTCTATAATAGTTTGACATGTATTTGAACATGAAAAGGAAGGCTATTTAAAAAGCTGCTGGGCTTGAAATGAATGTATATTAGAATTGGGAAACCAATGCTTGTGACTTGTTCTCAGATTTCAGGAGGGATACCTTTTCTGTCACTGCAAAGGCTGACCTGCAGGACAGCACACGCGTGATCAAACATGTTTTACTCCAATGTAGCCCTAGTGGGCTTGTGTTCCAAGGGCATGTCCCTTTGAACACTGGTCTATTCCATAGTTCCCTTTTGTAAGGCACTTGACTTAGTCCAAAAATGCCATAGCATGGGTATAAAAGTTAACCTCTTGTGTTTTCAAACAGAACAAAGGGTACATGGATTTTAACAGGAGATCCTATCCTATCAGCTCGAAATGTAAGCTTTTCAACACAACGCAAGCTTCACCAAGTTTGCAATCCTACAAGTAATTCTCCTTTCAAAAGTCTGATGAGTATGTGAAGAGAGAAAAGCACAGGGAAAACAAAGGAGCACAGGAAACCCTGGAGCGGTCGGCTGCTTTGCTGACAGAATGGCTTCTTAGGTCGCACTGATGTTTACTGGAAGTCATCAGGTGAGGACAGGTGAAAGGCCTCCATCAATGAGGAAGAAAAAGGCAACCCACACCATCCCACATATAAACTCCTAAGTGTGAATGCTATAATTTGATGAATTTGTGAAGAGCCAAGTAACAAAAGGAGGTATAGTGCCCAGGGTAGTGAGGAGCCCTCTCTAAGTTAAAGGAACACTTGACAGAACAGCATAGCCAGTCAGCTTGCTATAGCTGGAAACTGGTGCAGGAGAAGAATGGTCTCAGATGGGGCTGAGGAGCAGATCTTAGCAGTTTTCTATTTTGTTGGCATAATCTATTACTTTCCAGCATCTGATTGCCATCAAAAACACTTCATTTCATCAATATCTAATACCCATCAGGTAAATTAAAATAACCCACTGTCTTGCTTATATAGTCGATTAATAGAGCTTCCAACCAGATCTTCTTTGATATATTAAAAGTTAAAAGCTCATGTAAATCAGCAGGTCACAGTGAGTCCTGAAATCTACTCCGACAGTGATACTTGGAATATTTTCCTTCTGGAGTTTGTTAACACACTGTGTTTTAAGCATGGAGTGTTCTACCTTATACTCCAATAACAACGGAAAGTCCAGCATGAAAGCAAGCAGCAATTAAAATCCCAGAGACTAGGAAACAACAGCCTGTCTTGGTTCCCTGAGCCACAGATAGAGCTTGGCCATCAACTCTACCTGTGGGCCCAGTCTGGTTCAAGGCCTGGTTTTGTACGGTCCATGGAACTACAAACAATATTCAGGGAGAAAATGAAGACAACAATCGTACTTTGTGACATATAAAAAAAAAAGTTCGATGAAACTCAGAGTTGATGTCATAAATAGTCATGGGAATATACCCATATCCATTTGCTCATATGCATTCTTCAGCACTTTGGTTTCACAGAATTGAGTCATCATGGGGACCATTCTGCAGAGCCTGCAACATTTACACTCCAACTCTTCCAGAAGAAGGCTGCAGCCCCCGAGTGGGATCTGAGCTTCTCATAGCATCTGTGGTGCAGAAGGGATCTGGTTGTCATCCATCATGGACCTGAGTTATGTCAATACTGAATAGAAAATCATAGATTTGGTAATGCCCAGTCGCCATGTTGCTTGCTTACATGCTTTCTTTCAATGTCTATATTTATCATCTTGCATACTGGTATAAACATTCTGTGGACTGGCATCGGTCTGCAGACTTTATTTTTAAAAGCACTGATCTAGATAATACCAGAATACCTTCACACACTTTTTGGAAAACTTCCCTTCTTTCCACATACTTTTGATGTGATGACCACTAAAAATACCAGTAAATAAATACATAGAGACCTGGATAAAATTAGTTTTCACATGGAGGGTTTGCTCTTTGAATGAATGCTTTAAAATTAACCACTGTTTCTCCCTTGCCCACTGCCACATTATATAATGGCTTGCTATTCTCTTAGCTTTGGATAAAAGAAAAAAAATATTTCTTTTATATTTTGTACTTTGTGGAATGGTAACTCAGATTTCATAAACAGAACAATTAGTACAAATGTCTTTTGGACAATCTGTGCTGTGATTTTGGAAATTGTATGCGAAGGAGACTGAAAGGATCGAGTCCTTACATAGACAAAAACAGTTTATGTTTAAATTTCTGAAAGGTTGAAAAGATTTCTCCTTATGCTTGCTTTATAATAGCAAAGTCCTTTGGCATGTCAAAGGCCACAGAAGTAATTTTTAGCTTAGGTACAGAACGTGCTTTGGGTCTGTTTTATATGAGACTCTTTAGTTTTAGTGTTACATTAAAGAAAAAAAAAAAGAATGTGAAAGAAAAAAAATACCTCCATGATTGTTTTTTTATTGGCTCAAAGTTAGAAGTGATTTATTTTCAAATTTCAATCCCTATCTCTAGGGAAATGTCTTCTTAATTCTATTGCAATTTTTGTTTAAGACATGAAATAATCCTTACATGTTTTTAAACCACTAAGAAAGATGAAACTCCATTACCCCTACCAATGACTGTTTTATTACTTTAGTTATATTCTATAGGTGTTAAATGAAAAACATTCAAATGAGAAGCAGCACTGGGCTCTCACAACATCAGAAGAAAGGGGACTGTGGCAAGGGTCGCAAGGTGGATGCAAGCACGTGACAAGAACAAATAATCCTGGAACCTGTTTTATTAGATGACAGATAGGAAACTGTTCTTTATTTGTTGTTCCATAAGAATGCTGTTGCTAGCAGAAGAGGGAGCTTTTGCAGCTGAGGGAATATAAAACTGCCTTGGAGTGGACCTTTGCAGTCCTCGGCCTTGCTGCTACGCCCCGCCGCCATAAAGGAGTCAAGACAGTAAGAGCCACTCGTTCAGCAGGATGACATAATGTTTACAAATATTTATGTGTGTTCTGAACTCTTCATCACCAGGAGATACAGCTGTGGTATAGAAGAGAAAACTGAGCTCTGATTGGAATCTTCACTGTGTCAATTACAAGCCAGCCTGGTACGGAGCAAGTTCCAAGTAAAGAAAAGATTAAGTCTAGGCATGGTGGTGCATGCCTTTTATCTCACTACTCAGGAAACAGAACCATGCAGATCTCTAGAGTTCAAGGTTAATCTACAGAGCAAGTTCCAGGACAGTCAAACTTAGGCAGTGAAGAAGTTGGAAAACTGAAAGCTGGTGATGATATAATAGAACAAGGGGGCCATGTTCCAGCTCCAGCAAGCAGCAGACCTCAGCAGCTTTGGCCATGTGATTCTGGCTTTAGAGTCAAAAACAGAAGTGACAACTACTGGGACAATTGATGTTGGTTAGCTGGAACTAAAAAAGTTAATGGTGATTAAGACGAGACCAGCATCACTGAGGTGAAATCTGGGAAGCGTTTTCTGAGAGCACAAAGAAACTGTGTTCCAGAGATAGCCAAGGTTGTACCTCATGCTGCAACTGGACTTGGTAATGTGTAAGAGTCACCCAGGTGGTACTGGTTTTGAAGATATGAAGGAGTCATGGAGAGCAGCTGAGACTTGGCACTGTGAAAGGCCAGGGATGGCACTGGTAAAGGTGCAGCCTCAGTTGCAGTTGATGGCCCAGGGCTGAAGGAGTCATGCAAAGAAGTTGAAGGTCGGCACCATGAAGAAAGCCTATGAGAGGCTATTGATTAAGCCTAGTTATGGCTGAAAGTGTATTGAAGATGCAGGTACCAAAGGATGATTACCACCAACAGCTGCAGCAGTGGAGTGGAGTCAACCAGAGCCTAGAGGGCAACAGAGGGCAAAGCTGGAGATGTGATACCAACTCTCTGGAGGAGCCCAGAAGATCATGTGTGGATCCCAGACATTGGAACAAGAAGCTGTAGAGCTGAAGTCGCTTTGGAGACTTGAGATGCCAGAGTCATGGGATACTACCAAGGAAAGCTGCTAACAGGGAGGGGAACCAGCCAAAGAGAATTGTGCTGCAGTCAACAAAGATGAAAGGAGTCAGAGATCTGGAACACTCTGAAATCAGACATGGACATGAAGAGCTTGGAGCTTGCCCAGCTAGTTTTTTTGTCTTGTCTGTTTCAATATTTATTCACTATGACATTCTGGGCATGGTGGCAGGTGTCTTACTCACTGAGTCCACTAACCAGCCCATTTTTTTTTTCCTTTTTAATTTTCAAAGATAGCTGTCTTATCTTCTCTTATGACTCTAGATGAATTGTTCTAACATTAGATATACTGTTATGGGTGTCTTAGAGTCTGGATAACACATTTAAAGGAGGGTGTTAGGGATGCAGGCATGGGTGGCCCAGTTACCTAAGCATCCACAGTCATTCTCTCCACCCATCATCCAGAAACACATTTCTTGCTCTTGGGAGCCAACACTTTGGCATGGAATTTGTATCTCAATTTCTCATTATCTGGAAATGAATAAGGTAATTAATGTTAAAAAAAAAAAAAAAAGGATAGTAGAGTAAATATGTTCTACTAATATTTCTAAGTCCCAGAGCCAAACTCTACCAAATCACCTTTCCCTCCTTGTAACTTATGGGTTTACCACAGGTTAAATTTTGGGGCTTTCAGTATTTGCTCTTTGCTTATTTTCTATGTATATCTAAGTCAAGGACTGGAAAATAACCAAGAACAGAAAACAGTCAGTCCTCCTACTTAAAATAATGCTATGGGCAGTTTTTAAAATTTTTCAGTTTCTGTTTGGGCAAGTCCAAACATTAGTAAGTATGATCACAGACCTTGGAAGTCAATTTTAGGATAAGGAGTATGATTGTAAAATAAACTAATAAAACATGGTCATAAAATAAAAAATCAAAAGAATAAACCTGTTTTATTATTTTTAATAATATCTTCTACCCCAAAATGCTTGTGCCTAAAGTTCTTTCAGATTTCAGAGATTTTAGAATTTTGAGACACTTGAATAATGAGATAGCTGGGCATAGGACCCAAATCTAAACTCAAATCCACTTGTATTTTACACATACCTGACACATGGCCTCAAGGTGATTTTGTATCACAATGTCAGAGCACCTGTGTCAGAGACTCTCAGATGAGGTCAGGATGTGGAATTTTTCTCTGGTGGCATCCGGATGGCACTCAAAAAGTTTCTAACTCTGGAGATTTAAATCTATTGTTAGCTGTGATGTATAAAAATGAAAATGAGAGAGAAAAAAAAGTCCAGTTCTGTTAACCACATGGTTAAAGAACAAATGGCTTTTTAAGCAGGAGATAAAAACATGTACTAGTCTGGAAAATGCAACAGTAGAGAAAGCTAAGAGGCAGAAGGTAAATGCCACATGATTTTCTATCGGCCAAGACCCACCCTGCAAATTACCCCTCACTGTCTCTGTGCTCATCTACAGCCTTCAAAAATCCACACATTTGTATGAAGAGAGGGCAATTGTATATATTAATTTATTGGGTATATTATCAGAAAAATAGACTCAACAGCTACCATGCAGACTTCTGCAACCTGTTCACCATTTTTGATTTTTACCTTAAATATATTTTAACAGCAAGATATAGAAACTAACTTTCCTTTTTTGGTTTTTTTTTTTCAGGAGTTGCATGGTATTCTATTGCACAGAGGTAATACAGTTAATCTTCCCTACTGAGAGATATTTAGGTTTTTCACGAGTTGTTACTATGTCAGCAACATTTCAATAGACACCTCTCTGCATAAAGTTTGATGTATTTCTTCAAGTAGATCTCTAGAGAAAATGAAAAAGGATTGTATTTTTTGACAGGCATTAGGAAACTGTTCTGTAACATGCTTACATAATCTGTTCTAGCAAACAGTTGGAAATCACAGATCCATAATTTAAAAGGTATAGTATAAGTTGGCACAGTGGTATTTGCCTGTAACCTCAGAAGCTGGGAGGTGAAGATAAGATCAGTGGACAGGGAGTTTTGAGAACTGATTAGGTTACATAGCAAGACCTTGCCTCAGAACAAGCAAGCAAACAAACAAGCAAGCAAGCAAGCAAGCAAACAGTTATGATGTCATGTGCACTGCTGGATGTACTTTGCTTCTGGAGCTACCATAATTTATATAGTTACCATTAACGACTACAAAATATAGCCAAAACTCTATGTTACCAAACAATATTAACTCACTGAAAAAGTCATACTCATCGCTATAGAATCTTCTATGAGAATGATCTCGAGAGCTGGAAGTGAGCCCAGGGTCTATAATTAGAACCACACGAAAGTGTGTTGTCAGTGTATGCGAAGTAAGTTTCATCTGGAAGTGTATCTGAATCAGCTTGTAAAAAAAAAAAATCTCAAAACCTAAACATTTGTTCATTGTCCTCATGCGAGGGTCAACCAGAAGTATATGTCAAGTGTATACATGTTGCCCGCCCCCATCAAAAGTAATTGAGGGTGTTGTTCAACTTAAGTGATGGGATAGACGTCATCATTTATCATGGGCTCATTTGCACTGGACCAAGGCATAGAGGATACATGAGAGTCTTAGAGTGCCCTTTACATGATGAAGATACCACCCTATGTATATCTACAGGGAGGATGCAATAAAGTGGTTAAAAAAGGGATTATCAAAATAAGCCAAACCTAAACCAAGTGAGGCCAAGGTGGGAATCCTCTAGAGCTTTCAATGAGGTAATGAGAATAAGCCATGGAACCCAAAAGAGTACTGCATGCATCTGGACAGCCACTACTACTGAGTGGCCTCTGTGATTCCAGAATGGAGAGCACGTCTGAAAGAGACACAGGAGTGTTTCCCACAACACAGACTGAAAAATAAGTGAATAGATTAAAAAAAATAAGATTAATTTTTTTTTTTTTAAAAAATACCAAACAGGTAATGAAGGATAGAAAGAACCTGACAGTAGAAAGCAACAACTAATTAGCATGTCTTTCTCTCTCTCAAATGAGTAATGAACATGTTATCTCCAAGAAAGGAGATCAGAGCGTGCTTGTCAGATTTCCACATTAAGGTTTTGGTTTTGCAAGGCTTTTTTTTTTTTTTTTCCTTCAGACTTTGGCATGGTAAAAATACATCTTGAAACCCTTATTCCAGAACTGAAGAATTGAAGTTAGTCTGCTTTTGGGTGAAAAATAGCATTTCCCCATAGGAGCCAGCACAGAAAAATCATACAGTCTTGACAAACAGAGAAGTTTCACTTTGTTTTCTCATCCAATTAATGAATTTCATGGAAAATAAACTCATACAGAATGAAAACTGAAGGATATAAAACTTAACTTTAAAATGTAGCTTGAGTAAGTTCATATCCTCAATAATTGATTACCATGGCTCCTGGAAAGAGATGGCCAGTTCTTCTCCAGCAGAAATTTGTCTTGTTTTTTAATGCTCCTAGATTCCCTAGATGTAAGGCCAGGGATTGCTTTTCTTCTCTGGAGTGTGTAGAAGAGAGGTGGCAGCCATGCGGGGTCTGCTTCCCACCAGTTGGGGAAACTGTGCCAATAAGCCTCTGCCCCAGTGAGCCCCAGTAGAGACCACAGGATCCATCTCTTCAGCAAGTGGGACCTGTTCTGGTCTCTGGCAAGAGCTATAATTCAGCTGCCATCCCTTTATCGAAGATTCTCTTTATAAAAGGGTCTTCACTGACACCAACTAAGCATAGTAATCTCATTCCTCATTTGGGCTTTCCTGTGAAAAGAGTTTTACTGTTGAGAAAGATCACAAAAGGCATTTCCTCTTCTTCACTGAAAAATGAACGCAGGTCGTTATGAATGTTAGGCAGTGGCTGAGTTACATCTGCAACTCCCCCCTGCTGGTTTTAAACACATCCATAAACCAGAACCGACAGGGTCATTGGCATAGCTGGCATTTTCATAGTTAGTTAATCCTTTTTCCTTTTTTTCTTTCTTTCCTTTTCTTTCTCCTCTTTCTTTCTCCTCTTTCTTTCTTTCTTTCTTTCTTTCTTTCTTTCTTTCTTTCTTTCTTTCCTTCCTTCCTTCCTTCCTTCCTTCCTTCCTTCTTTCTTTCTTTCTTAATGCAAACATTCTTTGTTCAGCAGCTTTGACAATCGGACACTGAATTCTGATCTGACATGTTCACACTACAGAACTTGTTATAAAGTTACCCTGCTACATTGAAAAAAAAAACAAAAACAAAAAACCCTGGTGTCTTTTCTGTAAAACATAGGAACTGTTATTTATTGACAACCAACATTCTTTTGAGCCCTAATAGTTTGCAAAACATTTCATGAAAAAAATTCTTGCCAGAAAAAGGAAGCCCTACTTTTTAGAAACCTGTTTCTACATGTGTGACTCATTTTCTAAGCTAGAGGAGACAAATAATTCTGTTTTCAAACACTATAGTTCCTTAACATTGGAAGCTAGACACCATGTCTTCTAGGAGCCATTTTGCCCAGACCTGGAAGATTCCTTGGAAAGTATCTTGTATTGCCACATAAATATTTTATCTAACATTTAAGAAAATTACACAACAGTTTAAGAAGTCAACATTTATTTATGATATTTTTGATTGAAAATGAAAGTTTTACAAGTCATGAGCCCAAGTTCTGCCACCATAGTAGATATGAGAATGCGGAGATGGGGCACTGCATTGAAATACAGTGAAAGCCCTAGAGCTCATTGCGGAGGTGGGCTGATGGGACTTCAGTTCAATGGACAGTGCGCTATGCATCTTGGAATTCTAGGTTTTGTGTGTTCTTGTGTCTGTCCGCACTGTTGCTCTGTCCACCCATACCTCACACTACTGCCAATGGATCTGACTGTGGCAAGTCATCTTTCTTCCTCCAATTTCCTGCTTCTCATCTACTGTGGGTTTGGCAACTGGATAATCCAACATTTTGGAAATTTGTCTAAAATTAGAACAACTGGACTGACATTATTCATCTGTGTAGCTGTTTAAAAACAATCCAAAAGTACAATAATGATGATCATTTTGGAGAACAAAGACAAATTCATATTCTGTCAGGACAGGGCCATAAATTGATATTAACCCTATAACTACTGTGCAAGCTATTTTAAAAGTTCTAGGCAATACTTCCTCTAGAAGGGGCACATTTAACATGCAGTAATCTCAGAAAATAGACCGTCAAAACCAAAAATCATAAAAAGATGCTTTGTTACAGTAATGAAAAACTGGAAAGAGCTTGAGTGTTCACCAACCAGGCACTGGCTGACTGAGTTCTGCTCCAGCCATATAATACTGTCATGGAACAATGATAGTCAGGTCTAGAAACACTAATGAAGAGGTATGCAAATGCTTTCCTGGGAAAACAGAAATCAATTTATAGATGGCAATTCTATTTAAACTTTGTATGTGTCAAAGTCCTCAGTACAATAGGAAGTATGAGTTAGCAGTCCATGTTTAAGATAATTTCAAGTTTTTCATCTTTTGTTACCATTTTCTAACATTGCCGAGGATATTCCCATTTTTATTGAATTGCAGCTTAATCCAGCTTAGACGTGATAAATTTATCACTCAAATTGTAGCTTTGCTCTCCAAATAGCCCCTTTAATGACAGCAAGGACACATATGATTATTAAATGATAAGGTGGGACAAAAGTAGATGACAGCTGTTGGTCACAGGGATGAGAAGGTGATGGCTTCATGATTTATGGCTGTGTTGGATGTGGTAAAATTCAATAACTGGGCACGGTATGAGAATGACACACACACACAACTAGTTGGTGGCATTTCCTAAAGAAAATTAAAGCAGGTAGACGAGAGTCAGCACAAGTGGACCGAAGCCGTGCCTTGGACATCATGCCAGGTCCCTGCTAGACATCCCATGCACACTAGAATAGAGTGTCAAAAAAGCTGTGAAAGCGGAGAAAAATAGGAATGAGCACCAGATAATGATAAGGAAGAAATAAAAGGCCAAAGAGAGAGATGATGAGAGGACCAGTAAGCATCCTCTAAACCCGAGCTAAAGATATGATTGTGTATAAAGCAGTAGCTGGGGGTAGGAAGAAGAGCTGGATTTCAGGGGCGGAGGAACAGAGGAAAGATGAGTGATTGCAGATAGCCAGGATGACAGTGGTTTTAAGGATCTTATAGCTGCAGACATAGCTCAGTGGTGGCACACTTGACTAGTGAGGAAAGGCCCCAGGTTCAAAACAAAAAGAAAACCCCAAAACAAAAGCAGAAACAAAACAAGATATGGAGACTGAGTGTGGTGAGGCAATGGAAGACAGGAGTGGAGACTGGGACAGCAGGTTGAGGGCCTGGAGTTAGCTGCTGCCCCTTGTACAGGAAGCAGTTAGACAAACTAACCTGATATACGCAGCAAGATGCATCTGCCTTAAAAGCTCACATTTCAAGCAGGCGGTATCATATTCAGCAAGATACGTCATGCCTGCCCTTTTCTTCTCTATTTCCCTTGTCCTTTACAATAATCTAAGGCTCAACCCATGACAACACAGACGTCTAAAACATCTAGCAGTTTTGAACATTGAGGGGGGAAAGACCGAAGGCTAAAAACTCGCGACAGCCTTGAAATATCAAAAACATTTTCACTGACACCAAGTTCACTAAGATAGCTTAAAGCAGGACAGTGTGATTCATAGTCAAATCACATACACACATTACCTTGACAAATTAGACATAATTTCAACTTTACTACGGGAGCAGCCGAAAGCCAATGATTCATGAATGTGGCTGAGCTCTACTCATTACCAGAACCCCAAGGATCTGGAGGAGACTGGTTTAGGGAAGGGCTGGCTTACTTCATACACGAACACTCTAACAATCCCTGCCTTACTGTTCGAGTACATTTTATGCCTTTAAAAGTCTCTGTATGTTTTAGTGTCTTTAGTAATTATGTGTTTACAAGTCAGGCATGCTTTTTCCACCACCACATGTATTTTTTTAAATGCTCAAGTGTTTACAAAAGCACTATTAGGTACACAATAATCTGAATTCCCTAGCTAAGGAGAGGAGGCCAAATAGTGTCATAGGTTTTTGGTAACTATTCATGGCATGGCTTCAACTGCTCTCCTCTTACTGTGAGTTCTCTGCAGTTGGTTTCTCTTTCCATGTCTATCTTAGAGAGATGGATTTTTTTTTTTTCAAAAATTAAAAACATGTGACAACAGTCAGCTCGGCACATTTGCCAAGAGCAAAATGTAGTGTGAACAAAGAGTAAGATTAATTAATTTAGGTACACATACTGATGAATCAGAAAGAGTTATCTAAACAGATAAGAACAAACTGGTCTGTATTTCCAGTAAGAAAACAAAAACAAACTACACACACACACACACACACACACACACACACACACACACACACACACACGCTCTTCTGCTTTAAGTATAACTATCTTAATAAAATCCAGTATAAATATATAATAGGATAATGATCTCTGAATTTTGTCCACTGATCATTTTCCTCAAGTGTTTAAAGTATTCTAAAGTGTGGAAGTTCTAAAAACTTTTTTGTCATTTCAATAATGAAAACAACATGGCTAAAACTCTTCATTGGTAACACTGGCTGGGTCATTTAAAATACTTAAATTGAAATGAAATTTACATTTTTTACAGGAGCAGATCCGAGAGAAAACATGTCTTTATGTTGAAGTGCATGTTCAAGAACGCATCTAGTTCATATTTTCCAGTCATAGGTGAAGCTTGAGAGGAAACTGTGCAAATAATAGCAAATGTGACCATGGAGAACCTCAAGTTTCTGTATTCTAGTAAAATAGGTGAACTCTAGTAAAAAAGGTGAACGATAATCAATCAAGACAAAACAATTGTTAAAAGTAAATGAGTTTTGATTGTAGCTATGAGGTTATCTTAATTAGGTTATTGCAGGGCTGCGCTGCCCATTTTAGGGTGGGTACGGATGATAGATGCTTTGTTTGAATAATGCCTCACCCTTCTTTCTCCCTTCTCCCGTTCTGAGGACTGAATCCAGGGTCTCATATGTGTTGGGTCAACAGAAATGGCCTACCACTAGTTTTAGGTACCTCTTCCTGCAGGCTTAATGCCTACTTCTTCCCACTTTCCCCTTGGGGGATGGGAAAGATAAGGAAAGGGGAAAGGAACTAGAGAGGCACTACATTACTCACTGATATTCTGTCTTTACCCATGAAACCCATTCTTAGTGACAGTCATTCCATTGCACCTTCTCCCCTGGACTCACTCATCAAACGTTCCTAACAGTTATAGAGACAACTGGAGGCAACAGATGATCTCGTGTAGATAGGCTGCGGAACAAGCTGGCTTGTTAATTGGGCCCTGAAATTTTTCCATCCCACCTTGGGCAGTTTACTGTACGGCTTGCCAAACTTTAAAGCTATTATAACTAGTTTCACACAGATGCCAGACAAAACAGACAAGAAATTAATTGGAATGATCACAAATACATTCCTTCTGAATAAATTAAAACAAACTGGCCGGTGCTAGGAGACATTTAAAATAGGAAACCTGAAACTAATCAATCAAAACACATTTAATTCTTTATGATGTTATAGTTGAGAGATATTTCACTTTATTAATAATAGAAAAATTACCTAGGGGTGAGGGATGAGAGGTTTGATGGAATTCAGAGGGATTTATTTTTTCCCTTGTTCAAGAGAACTGCCTAAGGTAATGGCCTGACTTTTTGATTTCTTTTGGTTTTAAAAAAAATTATTATTGTTTTAAGTGATAAGAGTTAAAAGTCTTTTAGTGAAGACTCAAACTACTGGCTCAGCTTTTAAATTATAATATTGAACAAATCAAAGTCAAAGTGTAAAAGCCCAGAACAATATTCAGAGATGAGGGCTTTGGTCAGATGTTAGACAAACTATCCAAACAGCTGGAAAAGATGTTGATTCTCCCTGGGAAATTTGTAATGTATTTGACTCATGTTTTCATGGAGCTGTGGCCTGTCCTAGGGGGTTTAAAAGAGAGAAATCTTGCCAAGAACTTTATCTGGAAAATGATAGTATTTTACCAGCTTTCCAATTAGACAACAAAAGAACTTAAAGAAAAATTACTCAGAATCAATGAATGCTTTCTCTGTAGCAGCAACACTTCAGGTTGTCTGTCCAGAAGTGGCTAAGAGAACCATTCCTATATATTTCCTTATAAAGGATGATGTCTTAAAAATGTATTCGAGCATAAACACAACATGAAGTGATTAAAAAAAGAGCGAGAGAGCGTTCATGACTCGAGTTGGATGGTATGCTACATCTCACGTTCAGTACACACAATGTGTTCAAGAAGAAGCCTCCTTATGCACGCCTTGGCGTACCTACAGCTAGCATCAGATGCTGAGGGGCCAGGAAGGGAAGATTTGGTAATTGAATTCCTGCTGAAGTGATGCAATCTTCAGGGCTAAACAACCCTTGTATAGGCTTTGTTGGTTTTAAAAAAGTTAATTTTTTAAATTATTTGCTTTATCCATGATTGTAATTGTCATTGTATCAAGTCAGCCTCAAAGATGGATTGAGAATCACCTATTATCCATACTGAATTACTTACAGATAAAATGGTAAGATTTTGTAGATGAGCTTAAAAACAAGCCAGTATAGGGTAGAATACCTAGGAATAGAGATTAAAGAAAACTATCTAGGAGCTGTTGAGTGGGTGATGGATCTATGGGGTAATTATACTATTCTCTCAACTTTTATAAATGCTTGGAATTTTCTATGATATATTCTTTTTAAAAAGCTAAATGAAAACATAAGAATATAAGAAAAATTACTGGTTGTCACAGAAGTGTAAATATTTAGAAAAAGCAAGCTTTCCTCAGGTTAAAAATTTCTGATGATTTTCACCAAAGTGCTAGTCATTGTTGCTTCCTCCCCTCCAAAAGCCCATTTCCTTATCTGGGCTCATATTTTTTAAGATCACAATCGATGAGGTAAATTTTCCTTCCTACTGGTGCATTACTGAACTTGAGTCAAGGTGACTTGGGTTCGAAGGTTTTGGTTGGTTTATTTATTTTTTTGACCATATTACTTTGAACAAGTCATTTGATTTTTTCTGGACAGATTACAGGCATCTCCTATCCTTACTTCATACAGAATTATATAGACATGTGGTTGAGCCAGAGGATATAGTGCATGTATGTGTGGGGAGGTAGGGGTTGGTGAGATGGGATGGACTATAATTGGATTGGCCAACAGATTATAAGACAGTATAACTGTCTTATCATTAGACCCAGAAACCCTGGTTCTCTAGAGAGATCTCTGGTCAAGGCATTTCCTATGGATCATTAAGAAAGAACCTTTCAGTGGGCAAAGCAACAAAGAGGAAAAGATCTCATTCTTCAGCTACAATACTGTACCAGATGCCAGGATCAGAGTACAGAAACCTGAACTACACAGAGCGCATGGCTTTGCTTCAGAGCTAACTGGCTGCGAGAGCCGATAAGAATGCTTCTGTGTTGCTCATGTTTGCAATGGTCTGAAAGCATCCAAAGTAAGATCTAGACATTCCCTGTATCACAGGTAGATTGTACCACTGTGATGTCACCTGAAAAAAATAACTGGACAAGAAGCAGGCTGTGGTGGTTTGCATGAAGATGGTCGCAAGAGGCTCACAGACTTGAAGGCTTTATCATCAGGGAGGGACTTAAAGTTTTAAAGGATTAGGGCTGTGGCCTTGCTGGGGGAAGTATGATACTAGGGTGAGGTTTGAGGTTTCAAAAACCCCATTCCAAGCCTAGAGTCTCTCTCTTCTTGCTGTATGCAGTTCTGGGTAGAGAATTCTCAGTTACTACCCCCAGTGCCATTCCACCATGCTCCCCACCAAGATGATAATGGACTAAACCTCTGAACTCTAAGCAGGCCCCAATTAAATGTTTTGTTTTATAAGAGTTGCCACGGTCATGGTATCTCTTCACAGCAACAGAATACTGACTAACACACAGGCATGCAGCAAAAAAAAAGGGTGGGGGAAGTCACTAGTCATGAACATGGTAATAACGGCTAAAGGACTGCCATGGATCTGAGATCACATGACCAAGAGCAATGCACACTGCAAAAAATCACATTGGATTTAAGTTTGCTTTAGACATTTTAGTATCCCAACATACATATAAATTTAACTAACTCTAATGGTCTAGTTTTTTTGAGGCATTATAAGCTGAGATGACAGTCATTTTTAGTATATGTGAATGATGTTAAGATATTCCCAATTAATTCTCCCTTTTCTGTTTGTGAAAAAAAAATTTTTTAGCTGGATCAAGCATTTCATAAATTCAAGCTTCAAATTTTGTGAATAAGTGAAGATTATTTTTCCCCCAGGGCCACAACTGAACGGGTCTTTTTGAAACAAGGTACACAGTCCTAAGGTTACGCAGCAAACATTTGCATCCCTCCCAAATGCATCCCATTGGGGGTTATTAATGGAACAGAATCAGACTTTAAAAAAGACATGGCTGGTAATTAAAGTTCAAACTGTAAATCACTCCAGATTTTAATAGCAAAGAACATCACCTGATAACTCCAAAGCTACTGAGACAAAACACACAATTCATAAAAACAGTAGCTTTGACATTAGCAAAGCTAGGCAAAAGATCTGCTCTGAAGGGATGTCTTCTTCAACTTGTAAATGAAAAGCAGGCTTTCTCTGTATGCTGTGGAGCTACAGCCGAATTCCGAAGCTACGTTTTAAAATGCATACAGTTCAAATATACAGCAGAAAGTCTACATAAAGAATAAAGCAGATCTTGACTTCTAAATACAACAGGCGACTAAAAACTAATTGGGCCAAGTTATCGAAGCTAACGGCTTGTAACCCACTAACAACGAAGTTCTCTTGATACTTCTCTGCTAGCTTAACACCAATAGAGAAAAGTTTTACCTGGTTTAATGTCTCTCACTAAGAAGGAGAGATTGTTATATGGCATTCTTCTAAATCAACTGGGAAGGTCACATAATTCGATGAAAACTAAGACTATTTATATAGCACACCTCAGCTTTGTCTAAATTCACAGTAGATAGCCAAATGTGTAAAACACATTTAAAGTAATAAAGCATCTGTTTCCACTTTGGATTTTTCCTCCCTCCCTGCATCAATCAAGGCTGTGGTGCTGCTGTCTGAGGAAACAGAGCAGTGCTGAGCTTTATCTTTTTGTTTTCCTAGGAGGACCTTCCTCCACCTTAAATTGGTGGCTGGGCTTCCTCTGGCTACACTAGCTGTCCTTTTGCTTACCTCTTCTGTGGTGGCATCCAAGGCTTGTTCTTGAGCCCTCTCCTGACTCCTCCCTCCTCTATGGCTTCCCAGATCTTGCCTGCCCATTCCATATCTCCCCATTGGGAGGCCAACTGAGAGGTCTCAAGCTACAGCATAAGGCAGCATGTGGACTTTCCTATCTTGAAAGAATCTCTATTATGACTGCTCTGGCCTACACCATCCAGCCATATCCAGTCTGTTTGGTCAATAGCCTCTTGATTGGTCTCCTGGCTTCTAGTCTTCTTCCCATAGGCTGTAGAACCACAAAGAGACCCAGATATCTTTTTAGCACACATGCCAGCTCATGTGACTCCTCTGTTTACAATCCCACAAAGGACCCCCACATCAGTCTAAGCCTAAACCCCTCCATATTAAGGCTCTTCTCTTTCCTCTCCTCGAACTTCTCAGACTTGACCAGTCTTGTTATTTTAATGCTGCAGGGTGTGCCTGCACTGCTGGCTGGCAAGTGCCCCACATCTTGGCTCTGTACCACTACCTCACTGTAAGTCAGGTCTGTTCTGATGGTCCCTCTATCTTGAGGACCATGTCCTCTAACTGCTGAGACCCTGCTCTCCCTAGATTCAGCCTTCTTCATGTGACTTATCTTACTAACTTGGCACCTTTTGACCTCTGTGTTTTTATGAACTGTTGTTCTCAACTAGAGCACATAAAAAAAAAAGGAGTTCTGTGCATGCCCCATAAGTAAGCTCGAGTGCCCAGATAGTAAGTATTACCCGGATGGGTTATACTACAGCTATATGGTGGATAAATGTACAGAACAATTGTTTAGAACAGAAATGAGAATAATACACAGTCAGGAGCCCTGTAGAAATAATGCTGAGTAGATCCTTTTGTGTTCCCTGATCTAAGCCTATGAAGTGTGCCTTGGACCAAGCAGAAACCTGGCCAGATAAAGGAGATCCCAGCTGGGAGACCCTGGAGAGAGACCAGAAGTGAGAGACAGGAGTATTTGCTGTCAGCCATGTCACGGATGGAACCAACCCTGCCCTTCTGAACACTGATGCTGTAGGAATCATTGTGTGCAAGGTAGACTCTCTTTTTTTTCCTGAAGCCAATCACACAACGGCTTTCTAATGTGGACTGGACACAGCCTTCCCTTCAGCAAGGTGCTATCATTGATCTACCTCTTAGGAGGTTGCCTTCCAACCCTATCATGCTGTCCAGATTGATCTGGATATGAGAAAAACGAGCTGAGACAGTGGCTCGGAAGCTAAGAGGCTGTAAGTGCTAGGGAGCATTAAATGAGTCTTAATCTAAGAGAATAAAAATGTAGTTTTTATAAAGCTACAAGGTGAGTGTTTTCTTCAGTAATATGCCCGAATATATGAAGTATATCCTGCCCCCTTTGAGGAATTTCTCTCACGTTTTGGAAGATGTAAATAATTTTTTAATGCAAACAAATGTGCCTTTGTGCTCCATGTTTTCAATGCCTGGAAACAATGTGTCTGTGAGAAAAGATCAGAGGCAGGCTTCAGAGGCTCCTGCATAGACTTGTTCTAGCAGAATAAATTAGCAATGCAACATCATTTGTTTATTTAATTTCCCCTATTTATTTATAAGTTCACTCCCTCAACAAATAAGTGACTAGGGGACAGGCACTGTTTTAGCAGTTAACAAAATGAACAGAAGCTACATCGACGCTGATGGAACTTAGGCGTCTAGTTCATTATTGGATTTAGTGACTCAGCCTGTGTGTGCTCTGTTGGGCTCAGACCATTTCAGGCGACTGTAGCGGCAGAATTGATTAAAGACTGTTTGAAATCTCAGAGGGTCCCTAATGAGCATCACGCATGTACTCACAAGTTACAAAACAACAATAACAACAACACCACACCCACCCACCCACACCTTCTAGCTTCTTTACTGAAAGGAGGTGAAATCTCCCTTCCTTTCCCTTCTACCTGGAAAAACATCCAGCCACAAGTGCGAACATCAGCAGCCTGGGAGGTCATCTGATTGTGAGTCTCAGAAGTCATCAAGGAGCTGCCCTAAAGCAGACAATGGGAGTGCTGGGAGGTCACTTGACTGAGTGGGAGCAGTGGGGGGCTTCACTCCCAGGGAACCAATAATCTCTGATCCAGCCTACATTTGTAATCCTTTTGGCCAAATGGTGGTGGCACACACTTTTAATCCCCACACTGGGGAGGCAGAGGCAGATGGATCTCTGTGTTTGAGGCCAGCCTGGTCTATGAAGCAAGTTCTGAGACAACTAGACACGGAGAAACAATAACAATGTAACAATAGTAAGCAGCAATCCTTTTCTTCTACCTACAACCCCAGTTCTGTTTAATGTTTTCTTCCCACCAGTTCACAAGTGAAAAACAAGAAATGAGGCAGAGAGAAAGCGAGCCTGAGAGATCCACTAGCAGCTTCCACTGAGCCACCAGAGACACCCCCAGTCTCAGCCACCTGGAAGTCGATGTGGTGAAGTGCCCATGGATGGCAGGACTGGTTTCACTGTCTGACCATGCACTGGGAGAGAGCTGGCTGCAAACAAAGCCCCTGCTGAGAGCTCCTCCTTGTTACATTATATTCCTGACAATTGCATGGCGATCCCAGCTTTCAGGGACACCCAATCCTTGCTTGGTGCTGCATTCACCCATCACGCAGACCACACCCAAGAGAAAGCACTCTGAGGGCTAGGAGATGCCTGTTGTCTAATTTCTGTTTCTTCTCATGTCAATGCTGAACAGCTTCATTCTGTACGAGAGCTAGGAGCATCTACGCTAACGGGGTGTGGCAACCACACTAAGTGTCTTATTGAGAAAGAGTTTGAAAATGAAAAGAATTGAAGGAAAAGTGTCTACATGATCCCCTTGGGAAAAGACTTAAGCCAGCTGAGACACAAGCAGCCACAGGGCCTGCAGGTGGGTGGGGAATGGAGGAACATGCTGACCTGCCCTGCCCACGGCTGCTGATAGGTCTAGGAACATCGGTACAGCTGTTTGGCCAGAGTCCCTGGCTCTGCATAGGTTGTCTGGCTGTGGGGATCTAATAATAAAAATGGTAAAAAGCATACTAAGAGGCCACACCTTTCTGTTAAGAAAGCTTACCCACTACCACACTGAAGAGTTAAGTGTTGTGGACTTGACTGTGTGTGATCATATATGCAGGAAAGAAGCAGACAGCTTGATCTCACGACTCCTCACAGACAAGAGTTGGGCACTCTTCTTGTCCTACGTACTGGGCTAAGGTAGTAGAAATAGAAACCTAACAACCCTTGTAGAGGGTCTAGAGCCAGGAGTGCCCACTAGGGTAGAGATTGGATGTGATGCGTCAGACACATCTGGATTGAGTAGAGTAAGATGAGTATGCAAATGGAGGAACAAGGGGATGACATGACCCATTTGGAAAGCTGCAGCATCTCACTAGCTGTCACATGTCATGAGCCAGAGTGGCTGGGAACACAGGGGGAGGGCAGGGGTAGGTCACAGAGGGAGGGCCATCTGTGCTGTGCCAAAGAATGTGAACTTTTATACTTTGGGACACAAGTAGCCACTGCACAATTTTAAGCAGGCAACTGATAAGAAGAGATTTCCAGTAGGAGCGGGGGAAGGCTTGGGAAAATGTGGCGGCAACAAAGCTAGCTCGGCAGCCTAAGATAGCAGACAAGATGGCTGGCCCAAGACGCTGCTTCACACATGGTAGTGCCACGTCAATGGAATTGGACAAACAGGACAAAAGCAAGAACAGCAGCAATAACACACCCATTCAAGACTCTTCCGGAGTTGAGCTGAAGATGATGATGGTAGTCCAGCAACATTGGTATTCAGAAGGAAAGCCATGCATGCAGCAAAGAGGATGTCAGGCAAAGCAAGAGCATGCAAGTGCTACTTATAGCCAGAGCTCTTGGATCAATCATTTGGATGGATGATGGACTCCAACAGAAATTAACTTCACACTTTGTTCTCTGCTGGAGCCTTCCGGTCCCATGGTAACTGGATGGGGGTGTAAATAAGATACTTTATATCTTTCATCTTAAGAGTCTAAATAACTTTGTAAATGTCCATATGGAGGCAGAAGAAGAAAATGGGTAAAGAGAACATGGGCCCGCCTATGGTCATAAATACATTTTTTTAGTGTGTATACAACAAATCAAAAAATTTATTACTGATAAATTAAAAATAAATATTGATGAAGTCATTACATAAGCACATCCACACAAACCAAACAATACCAACTACTGCTTCATTTGTATTATTGATTCAGTTTAGCTCTCTTCTACATGTAGTGGTTTGCCCCATCTAGAGATAATTGGCACCCAGAGCTCCAGCTGTAAGGTTAATTATTGCTTAACTGGGAAACATTCCCATCAAGTCCGTGTCATGAATACCACCGGCTCTTAGTTTTTATGGAATTATAGATCAATATAGTCTCAGAACCTAAGTCCACAGAACTTTGCCAAAATAAACTAACCCAATTGATTGACCCCAATGATAGAAGAGATCATATTTTGGAAGATGCTATCATAAAATATAAGTATTTCAGACACAGGCTCTTTGATGATGAAATTAGAGAAGAAAATGCCTTATCAAGTCACTGGAAGAAAGGCCTGAGAACAATGAATTCCGGTCAGGAGAATCAAGTTCTATGCCATGCTTCCATTGGTGCCCAGTGTGACCTTGGGCAGGCCCCACCCCGTGCTCCCTTCTCTCATTTTCTTCCTCTGTCTCCATGTGGACTTTTAAGAAGTATTTATACTCTTAAGATGAAAGATACAAAGTATGCCACTTAAGTGGAATGTCTGAGTCACTCCACTCAGAATAGGCGGAAAGGGCCACGGACCATCCAGCATCCTGACTATCTTTATCTGGGGGGTGCTGTTTCCCAGACTCTATGTCAACAAAGAGACCGGGTCACCTGGACTACCTGTTTCCCAACACTTCGATGTAAAAAAGGAAAGTGGAAAGAGAAACTTGGGGTGGGGTGGAGTGGGGGTGGTGGGAGTGATGTGACTGAGTCCTACAAGTGATCTTTATCTCCAGTGAGGATGTCTGAGGCTCAGAGTTTATTACAAATTCAGGAATGCTTGCAGGTGAATTTGCATTTTTTTTTTAAATAATCACACGGCAGTCATATATTTTCACATATATTTACGGTTCTGGGATCTGTATGTGTGAGACAGCACCTCAGCCAAGGCAGCTATTAGGTTTGCAATGAGAACAAGAGTCTTAATGCCCCAGCTAGGGTTGGAAGGCTAACTGGTCAGCAGATGGTCTTTTTGCCTTCGCTGAAAATGCTTTTGCTCCCCCGTACCCCCTAATTCGTTCACTTGTCACAGCAACTGAATGAAAACTCTGAGGCAAGAAGAATGTTAAAGTCCAGGATTCTTTGAAAATTTCAAACATGCTATTCTATATAGAGAAAGCCCCCCTCCCCCTTATATAGAAAGCTACGTAAAGCCCAGTTCACAACCACCCAAGATCTAGCTCCTCGCCCCAGAAAGGGGGTAAGAAAGTGTCCTTAATAACAATGTATCTAAACTTGCCTTAGTGGATGAAGTGTTTTGTAAAACACAAGGTGCTGTCCAAGTAGCAAGTGGTTTAGCTTTGTAGGGGTGGAATACTAATTTCCAGAACCACCCAGGCATGGCCACATTAAGGCTTGTCTAGCGCGTGAGTCAGGAGACTGAATTTTACTGTGGGGCTCTTGCCATTTCTTGAGCACTGCTTGTTCTAAGTCAGGTTTTCAGAATAGCACATCTAGAGGTGGGCGACACCGATGTCAACAAGAGAAGAAAACATCCTCGGTTACAAACTCTGCCTTTTGCAGATCACTTCCTCCGCCCTCTGCAAGCACTATGGCTCCTAGCCTGCACCTCCTTTAATTTCTGTCTTTAACAGGGACCTGGCCCTGACGCAGCCCTGGGGAGAGAGGGGAGTTCTGGGTAGCTTGATTCTGAAACTTCCCTTCTCCATGGTACCAACAGTGCTTCCTATGGTAGGAATGAGCACTCAAAACCCAGAGAATTCTCCTCAGAAAGACAACCCTTCAGAACCTACCCGGAACTTTGCATCTTTGGCACAATTTAAAGTCCTGATCCTTGTTTCTTTCAACTGTTGTTTTGACTTACAGTTTATTTCTTTGGACTCAATTGATTTTGCTGTCTGAAATCTGGATTAAACGACACAATACCTACATGGCTGTAGTGTGTGTGTGTGGGGTGGCGGGGGTGGGGGGGATGGTTGGGAGGTCGAGGAAGGGAGATGTGTAAATAGCCAGAGATTGATGTCAGGAATCCCCTATAGCTTTCCAACTTTCTTTTTCTTGAGACAGGACCTTTTTTTTTTTAAACATGGAGCTAACTGATTAGGCGAGACTAGCTTAGCTGGCCACTGAGAACCAGGGATCCAACGTCTTTGCTTCTTCAAGAATAGCACTATAGGCCTACATGAACATGCCTGACTGTTTATGCAGGTTTGGAGGATCTGAACACAGGTCCTCACATCTGTGTGGCAATCATTTTATTAACTGAGCCATCCTCCAAGTTGATCTTATTTTTTTTCCCACACCTGTCTTATGTACCCCAGGCTGGCCTCAAACACCCAATGCAGCTGAGAATGATCTTGAGCTCCTGGTCTTCTTTCCCCCATCTGCTAAGTGCTAGGACTGCAGGTGTGCATCGCGAACTCCCGCCCTTATTTCCACCCTTCCCTGTTTATATTGTGAACTTCCTCCCTTACTTCTGCCCTTCCCTGCTTATTGTTCCCATTGCCATTTTGTAATTGTACCAAAGCTTCTCACACACAAGCTACATCCTATCTATTCTCTATTTCTCTGTTCCCTAGTAGATTGAAAAATAATATCCAGTCACTCTACAAAGGAGCGTCTGTGTGTTGCCACCGAGCATGTGAAGAACTCAGTTTACATTTACAACTCCTTATGATATGGGCATTACGGTGTTCTCATTATTTCACAGATGAGGAAAGGTTTCACACAACCAACTAGTAGCTAGTAGATGCTTCAAGCAGAGATTTTTTTTTGTGAAGCTGAAGACCTAATTTTAAGTCACAATTTTAAATGCTATACTCTGACTACCTAGAATATAAATGTGGTTGTTTTGTACTCTTCAGAAGAAATTTATAGTTAAGTGAAAGAGGCGTTGGGTAGAAAGATATCAAGAAGTTATGTACACTTGCCTAATGAGTTGTCCTAACTTTACTAAATAAAGTAAGGGCATACACACAGCAAGAATGTGAAAATGTGAAAGAGAACATTAGTGGTGGGTTTAGATCACAGCAGTGAATCTTTTCTTCTGGAACAAAGATGTGTTTAAGGAAAAGCAAACTCCTTATCAAAGCCCTCAAGCATATTGAAGGACCTTCCTAGATCGACCCTACATCCTTGGGCATGGGAAATAAGTGGCTGGGCAAACCCACTTATGGGAATGGTGTGGTTCAGATAGGTCTTGGGATAGTTACTTTTATCCTTGTGACAAAACATCTGAGAAAAAGCGACTCCAGAAAGGGAAGGTTTATTCTAGCTCAGGGTCAGAAGGTCCAGGCTAGGGAAATCATGGGGGCAGGAGTGTTTGACAACTGGTCATGCTGCACCCACAGTGAGGAGACAAGAGAAATTCAGGTGCCCATTTCAGTTTCTCCTTTCCACTCAGTTCTGAACCACAGCCCATGGGACAATGCTGCTCACGGCTAGGGACACTCTTCTCACTTCAATGAACCCCACCTAGAAGCTCCCTCACAGACACCCCAGAGGTTTGCCTCCTGGGTGATTTTATGTCCCGTCAAACTGACTCAAAATAACACACACACACACACACACACACACACACACACACACACACATCGATACTAAAAACTACAGACCTCAACTGCTTGTCCATCAACTGGTGACGTCATAATATCAGAAAAGAATCTTCAAGGAAAAGAAACTGTACCCTGGGGAGTCGGGGGGGGGGGTGCAAATTGTTCATTTTCCTGTCTGTCATGATTTTTTTGGCTAACTGTCCCAGTGAAAAATTAGATGAAAATATCAGTGACAAGAGTGAGAGCCAGGTGCATGCCTTTAGTCCCAGCACTGCTGAGGCAGAGATAGGCAGAGCTCTCTGAGTTCGAGGCTAGCCTGTTCTTAAGAGTGAGAGCTCAGTGTCTGACTCTTTCTGGACCCTTGTTCGGACTCTGGAAGCAGTCTACAAATAGGGGTTGAAAACACTCACTGTTTCTAAACACTCCTATTTCTAAAGACTTGAATGACACTGATTATAATATCCATAAGAACTCATGAGAAACCATGAAGCATTCTCCCCAGACAGATAATCGGCCTGGAATATTTGTAGGAATAAAGAAGCCATTTGAGGCCTAAGAACAGATGGGTTTCAGGACTCAGGCAAGCAAGCAAGGAAAGAGCAACAGAAACCCAGGCCACTGGGGCAGCAGAGGGAAAACCAGCAAGTCTTATATTTTCCAACACTGCTTGAGTTTTACATGCTCAGAATTTTTATTGGCCCATTTTAATTTTCTTGGGACAAAACATCCAGTTCGTAACAGCCAACTGTTTTATATGCTGAGTTCAAGATGCTTGAGAGATGACTGTGGTGTATAGCCGGGGAAATAAGCTCAAGAATCGAATCTTCTGGCTTCCTAAAAACCTAAAATTAGAGCCCAATGCAGCTCAGCTCTCCCTGGCTTATACCTGAAGAGATCAATATTCAGCAGAGATGGATGCATATTTCATGTTTATCACAGCACAACAGCCAAGGCATGGCATCCACTTCTGTGGTCATGAATAGGTAACCAGATAAAGGCTAGATCTACACCACAGAGTCATCAGCCATAAAGAAGCCATGGGAATGGGAACAACAGAAGGCTGGCCACATTGAGCAAAATGAGACAGACTAACAAAGACAAGTATCACATTTTCTCTCATAGATGGAGTCTAGACCTGGAAAGAGACATGTGAGGTGTATGCACATGCGTGTGAGTGTGCGTGCGTGTGTGTGTGTGTGTGTATGTGTGTGTGTGTGTGTGTGTGTGTGTAAAGCTGGGGAGGGGGAGTATAAGACTGTAAATGATCAAAGTATATGGGATGCAAGTATGAAAAAGTCACAAGAAACTCATTACTTTGTCCAATTAATGTACAGTTGGGGTTGGGGGGACAAGAATTGGGTTCCTGAAAAGATGACCACATGTTTTAGTATTTCTGGGAAGCATGGCTAAGTTATCACAAATGAAAGACTTAATAACCTGTAATCATTCCAGATATGCAATGTAACTCTCTTCACAGTTACAGGATCAGTGGGTCTTACTGTCTCGGCGCAGTGGATGACATCATGTTCATTACAAATAGAAGACAATGGAATACTTCCTGAGATAGATGATTCTAGAAGCACGTGAAAACTCACAGTTGTTCTTGCTTTTTAGAGGTTAATTATGAGTGTGTGTGTGTGTGTGTGTGTGTGTGTGTGTGTGTGTGTGTGAGAGAGAGAGAGAGAGAGAGAGACAGAGAGAGAGACAGAGACAGAGACAGACAGAGACAGACACATATAGAGAAAATATGTAACATAAAACAAATGAATAATTTTAAAAATACACGGTTCAACATCATTAACTGACTCAATGCTGTTGGACCTTAAGGGACTTAGAACTTAGATCTGCACTCTGGATGTACTCTGCAAACTGGTGACAGTCTCTCTGTTTTCAGGTGGGGGATTTCTGTGGCAGGTTAAGGGAGGCCACTTAACTTGTGCCACCTCAGCAAACGTTCTTTCTCTTTGAAGAACGTCAGGGGAGGTGTGCTCTAGTTCACCCTGCCTTCCTCTAACTGCTCCATCTTGACAATTTGCATTTTATTTTGGACCAGGGCAACTGTAATGGTAAATTGGTCTGCTGTCTTTAATCTGGGACCAGCAGCAAATCATTTTTAATAGCCCTTAATTCCTGGTCTAATGAGATATCTGCATTCAGCAGTGACTCAAACGTGTACTGCCGAAGGGTAGGGTGGATGATTCACAAAGAAGAGACGGAAGAAAGCCATTAGGTAACCTTAGGCAGCCTCTACCAGGCTCAGATGGCTCCCCAGAGCACAGCTTCTAGGACTAGCTCCCTCCATTTTCTACTTGAAGGATGTAAACACTGGCCTTTCTCATAGGCTGTGCATCACTCCAAGTCCACCTCAACCCAGTTCTCTCCTAGCTCCCAAATATTTGGTCCTAGCTGTCCACGAACCTTCAAGCATTTAGAGAAATGATAGCAAGAAAAGAAATTGGAACACTGCACTTAAAGAATCTCAATCTTTGCCATAAAAACTGAAAAAGGCCTCACAGCCTGAGTCTCATTTCAGAGCCTTCTCTGTTTTCTACTTCTTCCTTCTATCCTGCTCTCTTCTCACGGCTTTCCCCTGGCCTCTCTCCAGCTGCTCCACATGTGGAGTTGAGTTTCTCATGGCATGAACAACTGTTCTTAGTGTGGTCTTACTTGATGTTTGTGGGTTCTGGGCCTTTCCCTTTCTTCCTCTACCTTGCTCCCCTCCCCCTTTCTCTTTTACTTTCTCCACTCCCCCCTCATTACAGAAACTCTATTTTAAACATTGTGGACATTATATTCTGAAGAGATGTCCTTCAATTCAATTCAATTCAATTCAGTTTAATCTATGGTGCACAAGAATAATGGTAGTGACAAAAGGCTCCCTGGAGGCCCTAAAGCTCATACTGTTAACACTGTGAGGTGGATGTCCACCCTTTTCCTTTCTAATGTGCTAATGCCATCACCATCAGTATCAGCTTCCAACCTTTAAGAAAGTCAGAGTAGGAGACAGAGGGGCTAGCTTAGCAGTTAGGAGCACATGCTGCTCTTCCGGAAGACTGCACTTCCACTTCCAACACCCAACTCAGGCAGATCACAGGTACCTGTAACACCGGCTCCGGGGATCCAATGTCCTCCCCCTCCTGGCTTGTGCATGTGTGCATGTACATGCAGTCATGTGCATGTGTGTATATGTGCACACATACATATGAGTACTATATTATAATAATAAATATTAATAGACTAACTTCAAAAATGTTGCAAATTACTTCCATTTACTTCCTATTTATTTATTTATTTATTTATTTATTTATTTTTGTGTGTGCAATTACTCCACATAGCTACCAATGGCTAATTGGCCTTTTCCAATTTCCTGACAAATGTATTTTTGAACCAATTATTTTGGATATGCTTTTTTTTAGGTCACTGTTAAATCAACAGTAAGTTTACATATATATATATATATATATA
>NW_022196914.1:74554923-74580248 GCF_008632895.1 Mastomys coucha | reverse complement strand
TATATATATATATATATATATATTAAAGATTGCATTATTCTACAGTCATTTTGCTGAGAATAAAACTCCTATCTCAACTTGAATTCTGACTTTGGAACTTGCTTCTTTGTGGCCAAAATGATTCTCATGATCTCTCCAAGACCCAGAACTGGGAAGAGACTGGGTTTGTAGCTAGGCTACAATACTTTCTTTAATTACGGGGACTGCCCACCAACTTTTCCTTGCACATGTAAAATCTAGCTCCACTGACAGCAGGACCTATGTGAGGAGGTCTTCTCTTCTTCCAATGTAAGGGATTCCCAAGAAGGGAACATGAAGTTTAGCACATCTTCTCATGGAGGATGAGTGGAGTACAAACATAACCAGACAACTTTAGGGGTTCTCCCAACACTGCAGAAACCAGTGTCACCCCATGCAACTGTCGACACCAACTGTGCTTAATCTATGTACACTGAAATGTTATACAAACACCACCATGCCTCATCTTCCTGCCTTCCCACTTTACATTCTTAAACAGTAATTCTCCATTTCCTTTACTCTCAACCTCTGGGAGTCCCCATTCTGACTTCTCTATATGTGTTCCTACTCTTGAGTATCACAGATAAGGGGAAATGATAAAAATAGGAGACCAGAAACTAGGCAGGCTGTTTAGGGCCAGAGACCTTGATTCTTGTCAAAAGCATGGCTCTGTCAGAAGTCAGCAGTGTCCTTTGCTTTGTCCAGAGATGCCTGAAGTGACTGAGGCTCTGGTCTTGGGTTTGGTTTCTTGTCATCTTTCTTCTGCATAGCTGCCTGGGAGCTACATTGAGGGTGTGACAGAATCTCCAGTCCAAATGGCATCACCATCCAGTTTGCACATTTTTAGCTGTTGTGACTAATGGGGCTATGAACAGAGGTATATAATACACCTGCTCTTTATACTGGCATTTTCAAACACACACAAAGGTAGAATGCATAATATGATTGGACCCATGTACTCAAGATCAGTCCCCAGTCACAGGTCTCTAGATTTCAAAGACGCAAAGATGGCTTAGTCCCTGATGTTAACTGGTAGGAATGTTCCATGTGACTGGGAAATGACCCTCATTGTGACTAGTCTTTGGGTCTCATCATACTAATCTCTTGTAACCACAGAACTCAGAAAGCATGTCCTCCTCCAATTTACAATTCTGATTGCAGATCCCCACCCTCCAATCCCAAAGGCAGGGTGGCCTGTATTGCAGCCTGACCTCAAATCTCAAACTTGCTATCTAACCAAGGATGATCCTGAACTGCCGATGTCCCTGCCTGGCTTTCTCCAGTGTGCTGACTGCAGGTGTGCCACCATGCTGTGTTAATACAGTGCAGGGCTGGAACCCAGGGCTTCCCATAATGCTAGGTAATCATGCAGCCAATGGAACTACATTGTTGCCAGTCCCTTGTCAGAAATTCTAAGTGAAAGCAGAGAGCAGCATCCTTCAGCTTGATTCTAAAACAGACAGCTTATTTTGGCTGAGTTCATTCATTCTTGCACGTGGCCTTATACTTTAATCTTCAAAATGCACAGCACAAATAAATGAGATGCTGTGGGAGGGAATTCAAGCCAGAAAACAAACAAACAAATAAAAAAACGGAAATGAACATAAACATACCAGATAGGTAAATTATTACTTGAGGAAGCTATACCACCAGTCCTACAAAACCTGTACAAAGCCCTTGAGGAGATAACAGGATCAGGGAAGATGGTGACACCTGCCTGCAGGGTGGGCCATGCAATCTGACCTGGCAAGGATTCTACTCTTACCACCCACTAAGCAAAGTAGTTCACACCCTTGGATCTCATTTTCTGTCTCTGTGTAATGGGGAAAATAAAACATACATTGTTCAGCTAATAAAGGATAAAAGATAATGTTTCAAAATGAACCGGCACAGGAGAGAGTGGCATGAGTCTAGGAGTGTGTGTTAAATGCACACAGTCAGATTCATGTGTCCTTATCCTGAAAGTCCTTAAAAGGCAATTCTTAGATTTCACAATTTTTGTGTCACAAAAAAGGGGAAAGGGATAAAAAAAAAAGACACCCCAGTTTCCTCTTAGAATGGTGAGTCACTCTGCTCTCTGAGGATTTGGAAGATGGTTGTTAGACTGGTCAACTCATTGCTGATATGATGTGATACCACCATGCCCCACAGACTATTCCGGAAGGGGCACAGGGGCACACCCATGTGTAGGCTTGTGTGTATGTGCATGTGTGCATCCCTTACAGTTTGTTAAACTAGGCCTTAGTTACAAAGAGACACAAAATTGCTCAGACTAGTGCTCTCTCTCCCTGAGAAATCAACAGTAACTGTGCCCATAGGCTGGCAATTCTATAAGGCCAAAGGATCGAAAACCTCATTTTGGGACAGAAAAATGAGACTCACAGAACAATGTGAAGTAATTAGTGTTTACAAAGAACTTTGATATGCTCATGCAAAAGGCACTTTGAATGTAAACATTTTCAGGGCACTTGTTTGGTGAGAGCAGATTGAAAGCAGGGCAGTAATTAGCATGTATGTTAGGAAGCCAGAAAGGGTTTTAAAGAAGGTATGCACGCAGATGTCCCCTGCTGAACAAGAGGATGCAAACAACCCGTTGCAATCAAACGATTACTAAATAAAACTTGCTCCTCGGGTGGGCATCTGTGTAGATGATACATCAGGAAATCTGGAAATATGAATGTATCCAGCTCCAGAAATGCCAAGGCCTCTGTACAAGTAAGCCTTAAATATTTTGTATAAACTCCAATTAATTTCAAGTGTTAACAGCCTGACTAAGACAGAAATTCTTAAGCAATTAGCCTCCTTCCCAACAGGATCAAATGCAAGCAGCAGCCAAGGCAGTTTAGCACCCAAGCTAAACTGTGCATTCAATGGGAAGCTGTTGGGCACTGAATGTGAGCTCTGTACAGGTGCAGAAATCCCACACCTGGCCCCATGGGTGGGCATTTTCATGTGCACACACACACACACACACACAGCCTCATGGATGGGCATTTTCATGTGCACATATAAGCACACACACACACAAACATACACACAGACACACACATACACATACAGACAAAGCACGATGGGTGGGCATTTTTGCCCTTTATTACACACCCCACAGGTGGGTATTTTCTGGAAAACAGATGCACCCTGTTTAAATCCAAGGTTTTGTTTCTGAAAAAAATTGGAGGTAAAGTGAATTTTAAAAAATTTAAATTGCATCTCAAATGCCCTCGGGGAGGTTCACATCTCAGGGAGCCCTGTCATGAATAGTCTTGCAAGTAAAGAACTGTTTTATGATGAACCTCTAAGCCGGGCAGTGGTGGAGCACGCCTTTAATCCCAGCACTTGGGAGGCAGAGGCAGGCGGATTTTTGGGTTCAAGGCCAGCCTGGTCTAGAGTGAGTTCCAGGACAGCCAGGGCTAAACAGAGAAATCCTGTTTCAAGAAAACCAAAAGACCAAAAAAAAAAAAAAAAAAAAAAAAAAAAAAAAAAAAGCACCTCTAAGTCATGTGCGGCATTGACTTTGCTTTGTCATGTCACTTGGGATTTGTTTGAGAGACTTTAAAAATAAAACAAAACCACTTTCCCTCTTTGAATATTTAATTTCAAAATATATTTTCTTAAGTATTATTTTTAATCTGTTCTGGGATTCATTTAACTTATTTACTATCCCCATCCCAAGACTACAACTCCAGTTTTGAAATGGAACCAAAGGGCTAAGTGATCCGAATTTACAGAGAATTTTTTTATTTACAGTCAAATTTTAGGAACTACTATTACCTACTTGGTAGGGAATATCTACCCTTTTAGATTTATTGAGAAGGGAAGAGTTTCTATATTGAAGGGAGGGCGTAAGCAACATGATATTGCAGCTCACTCCTGTCAGGCAGGATGGATAGGGTAGAGTCAAGAACTTATGTGTCAACGAGACAATCTACTGGAGACATTTGCTACAACTCCAATAGGCTGTGTAATAGTTCACAGTTGAGTTAAGGTTCCCAAACTTTCTTGATCCATGAATTCATTAGTCTTGGAAAGTTTTCATAGTGTCTCTTGGCCAAACAAAATACCTAATAGTTCATTTATTAAATAGTTAGGTTCAAACAATTCCTAAGTAGCTGCTTTTGCAAGCTAGTAGGAATTTGAAGAAAACAATACTAAGAGCTAAAACCAAAAGTGTACATTTATTTTTAGATCACAAGTCCTTAGGAAAGGATATGCACATCTGTCAGGCCCTGTGCAACTTCTCAAGTCTTAGGGTCAGACTGGATGCTTCCAATTGCACTACTTATCCTCTATTACCTGCCATACAGCGTTTGCCTTTTATGTCCCCAAACTCAACCTTAGAGAGAGATGACATCATCAAAAGGAATGTAGCACCACCTAATGTTGAAACTGTGAACTACTTCAAGGTACTAGTGTGTTGGGGGTCGGGGGAGGGAGTCTGAAAATCACCACCTAGTCTATGTTTTACTCAAAAATTCCAAATATCCTCTATGGAGTGACTCTGGTACCCCGGGGTGGGAACTACGAAGCTGAACAGTAAGAAGGGAGACTTCTCATTTTTTCTGAGTGATGGCGTCCTGTGCTAAGATGTCAGAACACAGGCATACGCACATGCGCACATACACAGAGTCCAGCACCAAGTGGTGGTTTCTCACTGTGAGATGACAATACCCTAAGTCTCTCTAAAACCACTCTAGACCCTCTGACTTCTACGCGCTGGGCCCATTTGCCACTGCTGATAAACTGCTGAATGAGAGTAAGTGTTTATGCTCACATGTGTGCGCGCATGTGCGTGTGCGTGTGCGTGTGTGTGTGTGTGTGTGTGTGTGTATGCACCTGTGCATGCATACAGAACTGAATTTATACAGTTTTGATGTATGCCTTATCTTCAGATGAAAGCGCTGACACCCCAGATAGTTTGCCCTTTGACAATGCTTGTAGGGCAATCAATCTCCATTGAAAGGCATTATAAAACATGTTAAATTTCAAGGTCCCCTCTCCCCCACGTTTCTAAGATTAGGTGACCTGTTTAGTTTGTATGAACTAGAACCTTTTTATGTGACCACTGTGTTGTGTTGTAACATAACCTAATATCCAACACCAACACTGCCACTGAATTAACCATTATAGATGCCTGTGTGTGTGGTCTCTAATGAAAAAAATACTAGATATCTAGGCACAATGGCTGGAAGGTATTGATATACTGCATACAAGGTTAAATACTAGACATTAAACATTTGCTTTGTGAAGAGACCTTGGAAGCATTCATTCAGGATGTTAAGTAGAAATCATCCATTTCCGTTACAGATGGTGCCCTCCAGTAAGCACAAAGTGGAGGTTTTTCTTTTGTTGAGATGGCCCCAACCCTAGTCTCTCTAAAACAGAGACCCTCTACAAAGCCTCTGAATTCTCTGTGCGTGGTCACTGCTGGCAAACTGCTGACTGAGTCCACTAGGCTGGGTTTGCTATTATCTTAGACTTTCCCTTTTCCGACTGAAGGTCTTTATTTGAGGTGGGTGGTGGGTGACGAGGAGATTGGAAGGGCATCTCACTATGTAGCCAGGCTGGTCTGGAACTCACTATGTAGACAGGCTGGCTTGGAACTTATGGCAGTCCTCTTGTCTGTCTCCCAAGTCCTGGAATGACAGGTGTCTGCTATCAAGTCTAGCTTTTTTTACCTTTTAAAACCAACTCTTAAAGGCCAAATATGACCCTGCCTTTTTATACTTCCTATACATTCACTTCACTTCCCATTTCTTTTCCCCCAGGGCATTTTCCTCTTTCTCCCAGTTTATCTGCAGACATACTTTCCCCTCTGCTACTTTGCAAAGGCCTCCCACACAAATTTGAGGTAACAGCAATTTAGCAGAATGCCTCGGGTGGAATAATCAGCCATCATGATTCGTTAGAGTCAAGTCCTGGCTGAATCTGGGATTAGTGACGGTTATCTCCTCAGGACCGTGGCAATCTGCAGTCCCAGAAGAATTACAGGGGGAAAACTCCATTCAGTTGTGTTAAGTGGGTCATTTTTTAATCAGCAAGGCCCAGAACTGCATTACCAACGTGGATTAAAATGAACTCAACTCTAATGGCGGTGTGCTCATTGTTAAGATATTTGTGGTTTGCTACAGCAGGGAAGATCCCAGGTCCTAACCCAGTGCAATGGGGCAAAATGAACCAATGGAGGGAGACGGAAGTAAGAAGGCCACCCCATGTTGTGACCACAGCAGCTTTGAGGCCCCCCATTCTCCTCTGACAGACATGTATTCTGTTATTTTCCGACATACTGCCATATAACATTCCATCTCAGGAACATTTTAGCTCATTTAAGAAAAAAAAGCAAAACAAACAAACAAACAAACAAACAAAACAAAACAAAAAACCCTAGAAGCCTTTTTCAGTGGCAAAGTCAGAGAGTTTAGCTTCTGATTACTGTAATGATGCAATGTAACAATATGAAATTCTTTCATAATATTTAGGAGTAAGTTATTACTGGTGGAAACGGTAATGTTTCCTAACAAACCAAGGATTTCAGGGACAGACCACCCAAATGTATTATTATATAAAGATGTCAGTTACATAATTACATGAGAAAACAACACATTTTCCTTTTTTTTTTTTTTTTTGTTTTGTTTTTTAACAATTATCCTCCCTGGGGAAGAGGGGCTGAATTAGCTGCTTAGCAGAGTGCCTCCTAGGGGCACCAATTATCTCAGACACATTCAAACCAGGGCCTTGAAAATGTACATTTAACCAGAGAGAGAGACTTAGCCTTTCTTAGCCCTATCCCCTACTCCTGTCCTGTCTGAAGTGGCTCTGAGACCACCAACAGTGAGCATGTTTCAAAACTCCAAGCAGACCATACTGGCTCCCTCATCTTAAATTTTATTTTTATTCTTTCTCTAGAATTATGGACAAGGTCTTTCACTGGGCTGAGATGTGGCTCAATGATAAAACACTTCCTTAGGATATAGGAGATATCAGGAGCACAGTTTTGAAGGTCCTTGCATGCTCAGATCTCCCGAATGTTAGAACAAGGAATGGTGAGCACACAGGATTGTCTTTCCAATAGTTAAGATGCAAGAAAGCTGGGAACTGAAAGAGTTTAAGAGGCTGGTGATCTAGGATATCTCGGGGCCAGGCCATATGAAGCCCCTACAATCGGGACTGGAGATACCTGATAGTCTAAATGACCTTTACAGCATCTGTATGGCCAGAGGTTCCCCGAAAGCTCCCATAACCAAGACTAGAGGTAGCTAATAGCCCAGATGACCACTACACTGTCTGCACGGTGGAGTCTGGGCCAGACCCTTCCTTAAGGCCTTTAAGCTAGTATAGGCAGCGTATCACTAGAACCCATCTTCTTGGAAGAAACGACATGCACCCTGAATTAAGGTTCAATGCAATTATGCTTCCCTATGCACCAGAAACTATATTACACTCAGAAAAACTTTTATCCAAGTTGAACTGTATTTAAATTTGTTGTGGATAAGCCACCATGCAACAACAGACTCTAGTGGTTCTCAACCTTCCTAATGCTTCCTAATGCTTTTCATTGTTACCTCCTAACTGTAATCTTGCTATTGTTATGAATCGCAATGAAAATGTTTTTTTTTTTTGTTGTTGTTGTTGTTTTTTGGTTTTTTTTTTTTTTTTTTGGATAGAGGTTTGCCAGAGGGAGGGGTCATGACTCCCAGGTTGAGAAACACTGCTCTAGAATGTGTATGCTCCAGGTTGATGAAGTCAATCTGAACTGAGTTTTCATTCTCACTTCTTCTCAGTTCATTTCCCTGCCAGACACCTGCAGGGACCCCACCCCCTCTTAATGAGACCCTAGGCTCTATCTGCAGCACTGCAAAACACATAGGTAAAAATCAAGCACCTTGTTTTCTAATGGGCCCTACGCCATGCTTTAAAAGTACAGTAGGAGGGAGAGTATGTTAGGGCTATAGGAGTGCACTGATATATCAATCACTGCTTGTATTTGTAGCATTTAGGAAGATATATTGAAGGTCAGGAAAAAAAAGAATTATATTAGTAATGTCCGGGTTGCCAATATAGCTAAGAAACCCATAGTTCATCAACACAGTACAGACAGCAAAGAACAAGATACTTTCATCAAAGTGCTGAGCATCTCAGAGGCAATGGTAATGGCATGTCTTGAGATAAGGGCATTCTTCCTGTTACATGATGGCCTTATCCTGGCCTTAGTCCATCAAACACAACCCGTGCTTCCTCGTCATAGTGACCATCAAAGACATTCTCATATGTTTTCAGTAGTCCCCCAGGTAGGAGCAGTACTTTCCCATATGGAAACAAGGAACTGAAAGAGTCTGTATCTACAAAAAGGAACAAAGCCAAAATGATGGTGATGTGCAAGTTGTATATACGGTTTAAGAGGTATGTGTGCTAGTTACAGTAGCCATTACCTGGAGCAAACCAAGGTGGCCAGCAATGGATGGAGAAGTAAAGGAATCATCGTATTACGCATACAGTGGAGTTTCATTCATCCAGGAAAACAGACGAAACTGGAATTCACCATGTTGAGTGAACTAAGCCAGACTGAGAAAGACAAATGTGGCCTCTTATTTCTCAAATATAATATACAGAATTTTTAAAATACGTGAACACAGGAAGGAGACTATTTAGAAAGAGGAAAGGGAGTAGCAATGGGGAAGGGGATAGGAGAGAAACAGGAAGTGAAGGCGACCGAGGTCCATGGTATCCACTAGCCTGTCTTCATTAAGTCCATTACTTTGTCCAATGAATCTACACAAATAAAGTCCTGCAAGAAAAAAGGTGTGGGTACGGGGGTGGGGCGTGGGGGAGAGCATCCTAGTAACTAGACTCTGCTTCCTCATGGGCTTCTTCCAAGGAACCTGCATAAATTAGAGCCCACCTACAGAGGGGGCTGCAGGTGATGAAACCCGAGTCCCAGGGCAGACAGAGATGAAGCATGAACACCACCAATCAACAGCCCAACCCCCTAAGCAGGTGACTGCCAACAGGGACCTGGGAAGTATTCGCAGTCGACCAAGGATCTCACCAGCAGGTCACAAATATGATCTGAGCATCTTTTCAATTTTTATGTGGTCATGAAACAGAGGAAAGAGGAGATCAGTGGGGAGAGAGCCTGGGCCAGTGCTCATCTCTAATTTAAACACAGCCATTTAGCATCTACATGTTTCACCAACTTAGAATCGGACATGAAGGGCTTAGAGAGACAGCTTAATTGGTAAATTCCTACCTCAAAAACATGAGGTCTTGAGTTCAAGCTCAAGATTTCATGTTTATAAAGTTAGTGTGATGGCACGTGTTTGTAATCCCTGTACTTAGGAAGCACAAACAAGAGGATCCCTGGGGCCTGCTGGCCAGCCAACTCAGTCTACTTGGTAAGCTTCCGGCCAACAAAGAGACTTTGTCTCAAAAAAATAATTCCTGAGCAACAAAGTCTAACTCAAGTGGTCTCCCTCTGCATAGACATGTGCATACTCGTGTGCACATGCTCGGTGACGCACGCGTACACACACACACACACACACACACACACACACACACACACACACGAGAACTAAAAACTACTATTTCCAATAATGCTGAGTCCTTCAGAGAGCCTAATGAGAATCCTTGGAAAGATTTGTTAAGCATCAGATCAGGGAATCCAATGGCACTGACTCCTGGGTTAGGGGATTTGATCTTTTGATACAACTGTCTTCTGGTAACAATCTACATGTGAGACTGGGAGGACCTTGATCTATGATGTGAACACCAAATCCATTTGCCACAATGCTTTGATACATCTGTGTTCCTGTGAGACTGCCAGTGGGTGTGCTGGTTACATTTTATGTCAACCTGACACAAGCTTAGTTCATTTGGGGAAGAAGGACTCTTAATTGAGAAAATGTCTCTATGGGATTGTCCATTGACAAGTCGGTAAGACATTTCCTTAGTTGATGATGGATGGTGAAGGTCCCAGTTCGTTGTGTGTAGGGCCAATCCTGAGCTGGTGGTGCTGGGTGAAATAAGAATGCAGGCTGAGCAAGCCTGTAAGCAGCTCTCTACGGTCTCTGCTTCAGTTCCTGGCCTGACTTCCCTGGATGAAGAGAAAGAATGAGCCCAGCATAGTGGCACACTCCTTTAATTGAACCATTTGGGAGCCAGACGTAGATGGATCTCTGGGTGTTCAAGTCTAGCCTGGTCAGTACAGAAAGTTCCAGGCCACCCAGGGAACTATGTAGTAAGACTCTGTCTCAAACACACACACACACACACACACACACTGTCTTTCTCTCTCTCTTTTCTCTCTCTCTCTCTTTCTCTCTCTCTCACACACACACAAACACACACACACAAACACACGAAGTAAGATGAAATATAGCTTTTCCTCCCCATGCTTTAGGTCATGGTGTTTTATCACAGTAATAGAAAACCAATGAAGACAGTGAGGTTGTGACCAAAAGAGGCAAATCATCACCTTCCATGAGAGTTGAAATTGGGGAGAGTGGAATGCTGATATGGGACTAGAGAGATGGCTCAGAGGTTAAGAGCATTGGCCTCTCTTCCAGAGGATCCTGGTTCAATTCCCAGCATCCACATGGCAGCTCATAATTGTCTATAGCTCCAATTCCAGAGAATCTGACACCCTTACACAGATATGCTTGTAAGCAAAACATCAACACACACACACACATACACACACACAAAGGAATCACAAATGTAACACATTTGTCCAGCTAACAAGAGAGTGAGGAAAAGGAGGAGGAAGAGGAGGAGGATGAGGATGAGGAGGAGACCACTGATCCAGACATCTTGGACAGAAAAATAAGCAGATATGTTTGAAATGTGAGTCGCAAATCTGGGTCTCAAGGACAGATGACATGTGATTAGTGACTTTGCTCCTGAGATGTAAATAGCCACAAGCCGGACACACACAATTTCCTTCAAAGTTGGATACTGTTGTCTGAAGCTTTTTCTAAATTAACTTCTTCTAATCTGGTTCTGGGGACTGAACTTGGGCAGATTCTAAGCTCTACCACTGAGCCATATATGCAGCTCTAGACTCTTCAACCTGCTAGAAGTATCAGCATCAATAAACAAAACTGAACCAATAACACTGATTTCAGAGTATGTAAAACATGACAGCATGCACTGAAGAATATGCATAAATATAAATTCACTCATTTTATGAAGCAAATAGTAATTCTTATTTTTCTCTAGAATTGAGAGCTTTTGAGTAGTTAAAAATTCTCACATTATTATAGTATGGAGTAAGGTGGGCCCACAATTCCATATATAAAAGGTATAATGGCAGTCTAGTGTCACTGGGAGGTATGGGAACTGTGGGAGGTAGTGTTTGTGGGAGATGTCAGTCTACTGGGGGTGTGCCCTGGCAGGGAATGTGGGACTTCAGCCCCTTTCCCTATCTCCTTCCCCCGTCACCCCATATCCTTCCTACCACGACAGGCTGCTCAGATACCACAGTTTGACATCTCTAAAAGTTCGAGCTAGCATACATCCCTCCTCTTTATAAGTTGGTGACACTTATCTTGGGTATTTGATAAGAATGGTAGGAAGCTGTAACACATTTGTCCAGCTAACAAGAGAGTGGGGACTAATGGCCAGCCTCCCCCATGCCTAAGTCTATGCTGCATTCAAGGCAAGAGGCTGGGCCAACTATGGATAACTGCAGCTTATAGCTTCCTCAGGGGGTTGAGATTCACAAGTTGGACCGAGATCTGACTGCTGAGGCCGTTCTCTATGGTGCTTTTCCAAAGCAAATTAAAAGTATACAAGTCCATTAGAAAAAAAACCAGAAGCCTCCGAAGGGCAGCTGCCCATCCAGGACGGCAAGTTCTACAACTGAAGGCACCCTGGGCTGCCTTTGGAGTACACATCAGTTAGGGTACTTCTTCAAGTCATTACCTGTTCCAAGTCTTTATACCTCGTTCTTCTCTTCCCATGTAAGGTACTACCCTCCCCCCACCCCAGCTCCAATCCAAACCAAACTCTGCAAAACACCTACTTAATAAATTTGATTTATACAAACTTGCTCAATTTCTTTCTAACTTGGAAAGGGTTTCAGGCTGACATGTTAGATTGAGTAGTGATCCCACCTGTGTCCAAGGCTGGCTTTGGGAGTGTGCAAATCCCCTGCATATCCACACAGGAGCCCACCTTGGAAAAGCACCCAGGCCAAGAATGGCTGTGTGCTTCGTACTCTGTGGTCACTCACCTGGACTTTCTGACATTGGGAGTGATACAAGGGCTTGAACATGCTATCTCTGAGCTCTGTGCAGCCTGAATCTTGAAATTTTTAAGAATTTCATCTTTGGCCCTGTCTGATGGAAAATGGGAGCCCGAGCAGAGGATCGCAGACAGAAAACATTTTTAATGGCATTTTAAAGCAGCTTCAGGGATTCAAATATTTCTGTTTTGTGGCAGGACCTGTCAATTATGTAACAAGCACTACTAATAATTCTCCCTCACAAATGGGTTTGTGTGCTTGGGTACTAAACACACTTCTCACAGTGTTGAATTCACCTTTGATGGGAGTTTTCACGTCTGTCTCATGAGCACATGGAAGGCAGGGTATGCAGAAGATATGTGCTGTGGTAGGCAAGCATCTCTATCTACATCAGTAAAGCCAGCCCACCATTCCAGTTAGGTTTCTGTGATGAAAGCTGCTATTCTTTCCCAGAACACTATAAAAGCCATCGCTCCTCTCGCTAGGGCAAGCAACAAAAATAATGACCTCTGCCTTATTTGCTTTCGAGAAGAAACACTTTGCATTTTAAAGCAATGAGAAGTGGTAGGGTATTAGCTTTGTTTTTTAAGGGCTTTTATTTTCTTTGAACTTTTTGTTAAATCTGAGCATCAAAGCATGTTTTCAAAGTTTACCGTTCCAGCATCTTAGATTCCAAACAAGGCAACTAACTTTTCCTAAGGGCTGAATGCTGCTTCACGCAATGATTAATCTGAGTCAACAAATGACTGAGGGAACACCCTCCAAATGCTTATCTCTCAGTGTGAGCAAAAGGAGCTAGCAGCCTCTGGTGGTCCAGAGTATAGTAACTGAGCTCAAGCTCCCATCTCAGGCTCTGAGGCCTGTTTCACCTTACACTATTGCTGGATTCTCATGCTGGTCCGTCAAAGGCTCTGTCTGAGGGGACAATTTATACCCTACCACGCAAGTTCACTATAGACATCTGAACCCAAGATAATGCCAAAAAGAGCCAAACAGCTCTTAATCCAGACCACCAAGTTTGCCGTTGTGACTATGGACACCACACAATGGCACGGTGGGTAAAGTGCTGCACAAGCCCCATCACAGAAGTTCTATTGGCAGACATCATGGTGGAAGGAGAGAACTGACTCTTGAAAGTTGTCCTTTGATCTCTGAGATATGTGCTGTGGTAGGCAAGCATGCATGCACATGTGCATGTGCGCACACACACAAACTCTAACACATATATTGCAGACACACATATATGCACAAACAATGAAATAGCCATTTTTGTGGAAAAAAAATGAATTGATTGAATGTCTCTCTTATAGGACTAAAGGTTCAACAATTTTCCTGTTTTGGTGAGCGTCAGTAAGATAAAGAACTCAGAAATGTGTCTTGGTTACTAGGAGAGATGGAAGATCCAGGGCACTTGGAATAAAGTGAAAGTCAATTTAATAATAATAATAATAATAATAACAACCTCTTTCCATTTAGCTATCCTCTAACTTAACAGGAACATGAAACCAACAGCAGCGGCCAAGAGAAAGGCCTTCAGCTACAAAGGTTAACTGTTCAGTGTTCAGGCTGGGAGGCTGACAGCAGAAATGGGGTTTGGGGAGATGTCAGAAAGGTTGTCAGAGTCTCAGTTGCAACTTTTTCCACTAGCTTAAAAGAAGTTGTTGATGTTTAACACTCGTGGTAATAACCTAATAAAGACCCAACGGACACTGTTGAGATATTTTAGGCAGAGTAATCAAGACACAGAGAGCATACTCTATTCACACTGACTAAACCTAGCATGCTGCCAAAAAATAGGATTTGGAACAAATTTTGGACAAAAACTACTCATCTGTTTTGCAAGAAGGAATCAGAAGCGCATAGGCGTAATCAGTAATTTTAAACTTGCCTATTAAGTCAGGATGCTGATCGCTAACAGATGCATATAGTTGCAAAGTTCTCCAATGTTGACAAGCCCTGCAGTGTGGGTCTCGATCTCTGCCCAGGATCTACGTTTCTAAATTTCTAATTACATTCAATATTAGTTATTTTGGGTACCTTGGTCAGTTTCTCTTGACCAGTCAGATACTGATTTGTAAGAAAGCCCAAAGAGAGCTCCTAAGCCAGGTCTTGGTAGTCAACACATTTCCAGGCTGGCACTGGGTAGGTAGTGGGAAATGTTTTTGTTGTTGTTGTTGTTGTATTTTGAGACAGGGTTTCTCTGTGTAGCCCTGGCTACCCTGGTATTCACTTTGTAGAGCGGGCTGGCCTCGAACTCAGAAATTTGCCTGCCTCTGCCTCCCAAGTGCTGGGATTAAAGGCATATGCCACCACTGCCAAGCAACAAAATGCTTTGTTCTTAGACAACAGTTTGGAGACTGCACATGGAAAGAGTTGAGTTTGCAGCTTAGGGATTCTGGCAAAGGGGATGGGTTTTAAGATGTACTCTGAAAAGGCAAATGGGCTCTCAGGGCTCCTCACAATATAATTCATGAAGTAGTTCATTTTGGAAAATTACAAATGTGATAATCTCCCTTACACAGAGAAGACACATCCCAGGCTCATCAATAGATGCCTTGAAGCTGCAGACAGCACAGAACTCCATCACACATCCCGTCTTAACTAAGCACTTCCCAGGCACTGGGCTGTAGTTTGGGCACTATGAGGTGCAGCAGCAAAGTAGGATCGATTTCTTTTTCCTTTCAAGACTTTTTCTTTCTTTCTTTTTTTTTTTTTCACAATTTCATGGATGTAAGATTTGTTCTTACCATGGAGTGTAGCAATCTTAACATCTACTTCTTTTTGGTTCGATATTGAGCTGAGGACTTTCAAGCTTTTTATGCAGAGGAGGTACTTTATAGCATTCCCATGGCTTATGCAAATAAAAGCATACCTACCCCTGTCTGCTGTTAAAATAGAGGTAACCACACCACAATACTTGAGCTCTAGAGACGATGACTGAGATGCCCATTGAATGACTAACCTATGGACAGGATGTAAGACAAAGATTCAATGGACAAGAGGTTGATTCACATCTGTGAGGTTGACAGAGGTGGGTAGGTGGGCGGGTGGTGTGCATTTGAGAACCTGAGAATTTTGAGAACTGTTGGCTTCTGGAACTTTCCGATTAATAATATATTTGGTACCTGAACTATGGGGTGACTTCTGTACAGCAGCAGGAGACGTGGTATACACTAGGAAGTCTTATCTAAAGGGACATCGAGAACACAATGATGGGATGATCATATTGGCATATGAAGAAGGCTATATCTCTTCACTTCATACCCTAGCAAGAGCTGTAAGCAGCAGCACTACGCCTATGTATTGCAATCGATGGTTACAGAGGCGTTTTAAGGGCCATTAGAGGGAAACTACTTCCTTCTAGAGAATGAAATCTCTGGCCTGGGTAGAAACTTCTATTCCAGCTAGGTAGGTCAATGAAGCGACCATCCCTCAGGAGGGCAGAACCATAAGGTGTGGTCTCCTGAAGCTGTTCTAAAGAGATAGAAGAAAGAAGGTACATTTATTTCCCAGATCTCCAGCCTCCCCTAGAACAGTCTTTTGCAGACATGAAGCTTCGGGAAGTAGAAAATCTTTTCCTATTCTCTCTCTTTTCCAAGTGTGCTCCCTCCTTCCCTTCCCCTCCCCACCATGCAGCTCCTGTTTGGCCACATGGCTCACCTCCATCCCAGCTTAACCCAAATGGCAAGGTGTTTCCCCCACTTCTCTTTTCCATTCTTCTCCAGTCAGGAGGTGAGATTTACAGTTTGTGATTTCTTGCAACTATTAATACAATTTTCATTAAGCTTCAGTTTGGGTCCATTTTTCAATTCTTTAATCAATGGGACTGAGAATCCCAAGCAAGTAGGTATCCTAGTTTTTTCTCCAATCCCATCCCAGTCTGACTGGTTGTAACCACTGGTTAGGTATTTCTCATAAATGTGGGCTTTACTTAGGGATTTCAGGAAACAAACACACATATAGGAGATCCATGATTATGCAGAAAGAATTTTGACAATTCCCTTAGAAATCGAACTGTTTGTCTCCAAATAATGCCAGAGCTATGGAAACAGGCTTAAGCTGCCGAAGAAGTCACCTGTGATGTTTGTATTTCTTAAGTCTAGTGAAGCAGGGGTATGTCAGTTGGAAAATATATATTGTCCTACACTTGGAACTAAACTTTAGAAATTCAGTAATGTATTTATCATGCCCCCTTGCTTTGAGAGCAGCAAAGAAACAGGCCCGAGTACATACAGCCGATGAACACTTCATTCAAACCAAGGACCCCAAAGAATCTGAGACAGCAAACGCTAGTCAGTGAGAAAGACAGAGGCTTCCTGACCTAAATATGACCACAGAACGAGCATAAGAAGCCTACGAAGAACATAACACAGATATAAATAAGATCTCTCACTCATCCTTTCTCCCAGTACTTTCCTAGACCCACTCGGAGGTCTTTCTGGACCTTTACCTCTGCACTTTTTATATACTATTATAATAACTGACTTCCTTGTGGATCTCTTTGACATTGAGGTGGTCCCAAGAATGAACCTGCCTACTGGTGAGCATCTTCTAAGCACTTCACACATGCTAATTCACTTCACCCTCTCATAGAAAAACCAACAAGGTAGTTACCTTACTACCACCCAGTTACAGTCACGGAAATTCTTAGAAATAGCGAGGTTAAAATAACTCACTCCATACAGCAGGGGGCAAGTCTTCAGGGCTCGCGCTTAGTCACTCCTGAATTGCTTTCTGGCTTTCTGTGGCAAGTGTTTTCATTTACTGATGAGTTATTCTACCGTTTGTTCTTCAGAACACTCCACTGAGGTAATGGGCTGGGAGGCGGGGTATTTATATACCATGTGCAAGGCCCCAGGCTCCATGCTTAGTATATTGTGTATGCACATAGATACACAAAGGAAAACTCACTGATTATGACTGCTTTAGATGGCCTTCTAAGTCCTAATCAACTCCTTCCTGTGTAGAGGCAGAGCAAGGACTCTAGGTTTCCTCCTGCTGTGAGTTGTCTCCGTGCACATGCTCTTTACTGTCAGATTAGCCAGTTATTTCTGGGCCCCCACTGAGGCAGCATTTCACACAGACCTCTGGATATGAACTGCTTTGTAGTTTTATATTTAAAAGAAAATACTGTTTCTCAGTCAGCCACAAGAATGAAAGGAAGGTGCCAAAAATATATCCTAGAGATATAAACTTTATTCTGGAATAGCCATCCTAGATATACTAAGAAATCAAAAATTGCAAACTTTCTGACCCCGAGGAGTAACTCCACAACAAGGGCGAGGGAGGAGGGAGTAAAAAAGTAACATGTGTCCTTATGAAGATGGGTGGATGGGGGCCGTGGCAAAGAGCTGGCTTCAAATCCCAACTCCCAACATGCTGATGCAGTACTACCACAAAATGAACTCTGAAAACTGTGTCGAGGGCTGAACCTTTTGTACCCAAAGCTCTGGGCTCTGACATCAAAACCTTTAAAAGCACAGACAAAAGCTGTCACATGTCATATTTCTGACCTCTGCTTCTGGCAGCTTACAGCTTGCAGGCTAAGGGTCAGTAACCACAACTTTTCTTCACACTGTCCTGTTTACTCGCTTCTGCACCAAAGCCAGAGACTGTCCCTTTAGCTATGGTGGCATTCCTCCCAGATGTGACAAATCACAGGGGTGTATTTTGATTGCCACTTTATCATGTGAATAAGAGAAGCTCGGAAACTGGCTCCCAGTTTTAATTAACTCCTTGTTTTTGACATTTTTCCCAAAAGTTTGTCAATTGCTCCTCAGAATTCTTCAAATGAATTGGTTTCCTTTTCATCCCAAGTAGAAAACTAAAGCTTATGTTAGTAAGTTGCTATCAATAATTGCTATCAATATTTTCACACTGTCGTTTCATTCTTGTGACTGGCTGAAAAAGTCTTTTAAATATAAGACAAGCAAACACTAAAAGTTAATTGTATTTAAGGTTATTCCAAAGTTCTGAAAATGGCTGAGCATCATTAGTATATCCTAGCAACACGTATGTTTTAGTATAAACAAATCCCAAATTTGTAAAATAAAATAGATACTTTAGAAATGTGAGTGTATGAGTGTGTATGTGTGTGTGTGTGTGTATGTGTGTGTGTGTGTGTGTGTGTGAACAGACACACCTCTGGATTCCTACTAATATTTAGCAGCCTAAATAAAATTTCTTTTTGTAGTTCACCATATTCATCATCGCTGTTAAATTGTCCAAGCACAACAAAAAGTTGCTTTCAACCATTTTTATCGACTGAGAGAAGATAGTATTGTCATTAACTCTAGATTTAACATTCTGGTTTTCCTTCACACATCAACCAAAATTACTAGTTCTTAGCTTTCCATAAAAATGACATCTATCATTTAGTTTATCGGTTTAAATATAGTCCTATGCTTTTAAAAAGAACATTGTGATCCAGTACTGATTTGTCTGGTTATGCAGTGTCTGGAGTTTCAAAGCTCTCTATTATACTCGGATTGCCAGGTACCTGTTTCGGAGGACACTCTCCAGAACTCTCCTCTTGCTGGCATTCAGACTTAGAACCCAACAGGATTGGCTGCCTGAACTGCTTTCTCTTCAGCCTATGAGAGGGAACTCAGGCAGCACCAGGCTGATTTGTTACAGGAACAATAATCAACACAATAATCATCATATTACTAAGGCTCACAACTTCATTAAGTCAAACACAGTAAATACTATGTGTTCAAGATAATGTGCAATGTCAGCCTGCTCTGCCAAGAGTGAGTTCTCTGGTGTGGGGAACAGAAGAACAATCTTTCATCCCAGCTTAGTGATGTCCCAATAGCTTCAGGGATCAAACCTCCTAACAAAAGCAAATCAAAAGTTTGTCCTCAGTCCCCAGTCCACCCTGGACGACTGACAGAAGATTCTCTTCTCTTCTCTTCTCTTCTCTTCTCTTCTCTTCTCTTCTCTTCTCTTCTCTTCTCTTCTCTTCTCTTCTCTTCCCTCTCCTCTCTCTCTCTCTCTCTCTCTCTCTCTCTCTCTCTCTCTCTCTTCACAGTGGGGAGTGGGCAGGGGGAAAGAGGGAACAACAGGCTGGGGGTGGGGTAGAGTGAAGACAAATATTTACATCTCTAAACAGAAAGAGAACTGCTTAGAAGTAATTTGCATTCTTTTAGAAGATGAGTTAAAAAGGAAAGCCTTCCCTAAAGAAAAAAAAAAAAACACAAACACAGCACCTCATTTCAATTCTTTCTTTTGGGGCAAATTCACCAAGGCTCAAAGTAGCCCAAAAGGAGGCCTGTGGTTAAATAATAAGCACCCACTGAAAGCAGTCACCTTACATTTAACTTTAAAAGTGCCAAGACCATGATCAGTACTAAAAGAAAACAAGACAAGCTGTAAATAGAACACTTATTCTAAAAGAAGAGTATTACATGAGGCAATAATCTAATCGATACTTTCACTGCAAGACATTTTCTTTCTTTTTTTTTTAAAGATGTATTTATTATTATATCTAAGTACACTTGTCTTCAGCAGAAGAGGGTGTCAGATCCCATTACAGATGGTTGTGAGTCACCTTGTGGTTGCTGGGATTTGAACTCAGGACCTTTGGAAGAGCAGTCAGTACTCTTAACTGCTGAGCCATCTCTCCAGCCCTTCTTTCTTTCTTTTTTATTGTTTTGTTTGTTTCATTAAAAAAAAAAAAGTTCCACTAGAATTATCTACAGAATCAGTTAGCACATGAGACACATGAGAAAACAAACCCAAGTATCTTAAAGATATTGATTTATTATTGTGTGTGTACATGTGGAGGTAAGAGGATAACCTTAGGCATTGTTCCCCAGGAAGTTCCATCTACTTCGTTTTTTTTTTGGAAACAAGGTCTCTACTAGCCTAAAGACCCTGGAGTATGCTCATGGAGAATGCTAGGCTGGATGACCAAAGAGTGCCACGCATCCCCCTGTGCACTCCCACATCCAGACCTAGGGTCCTGTGCTCAGCTTTTTAATATAGTCACTAGGAATCAAAAGGTCCCAATGCTTATACAACAAGTCTGAACGGTTTCCCCAGTTTCCTGTCCTTTTGGATCTGGGTAACTATAGTTACCAAAAAGGCCATCACTAAGGCCATCAAAAGGTGATACTGGCCTCTGAAGAAATATCAATTATTGTTGCCCTGATCCCAGTGACTCCTCAGAATCAGAGGGAAGAGAAGGATGGGGGGGGAGGGGGCAGGGGTGGAGAGGGAAAGGAGAGAGTGGAAGAAGGGAATGGTAAAGAGAACAAAAAAGATGAAACACATGAACTCTAACACAGTCTATAGCTGATATTAATTTTTTTTAAAAAAATTAGTTTCTTAAAAAGATATTACTTATTTATTTTATATACATGATGAGTATACTGTAGCTGTCTTCAGACACACCAGAATAGGGCATCAGATCCCATTACAGAAGGTTGGGAGCCACCATGAGGTTGCTGGAAATTGAACTCAGGACCTCTGGAGATGTTAAAAGTTCTAAAGGAGCGATTGAAGATCAAATTGTCAGATAAATGCTAGCCTCTGCAGAGAGCTGGAGAGGTATAAGCAAGGCTCACCACACAGGAGCAGATCTGCAGCTTGAAAGGATGTTTGACCTTGAGACAGAGTCATGCAAGACACTCAAGCCACAGACAGATGCAAATGCATGGACATGAACTGTGAACACGTCACTCTGCAGTTTCACACACACACTGCTTTATAGATTACAACAGTGCTGACATTCTACCAAACTTTATTGTCACTGCCCCAAGAAAGGTGAATCACAGTATTACAGTAAAATCTTCTGTGTGTCCTAGGTCTATTTCTATGTGTACATTTCCTTTATTTTTTTTTTAATATTTCAGAAAACAGTTTACTTTTTATTTATATGGGTGTTTTGGATGCATGTTTGTCTGTGCACTGCATGCAGTGTCTAGTGTCCCCAGGAGGTCCAAAGAGGACATCTGACACCCTGGAAGTCAAGTTACAGAAGGCCGCAAGCTGCTGTGTAGATGCTGGGAACTGAATCCAGTTCTCCTAAAAGAGCAGCAGTACTGAACCATCTCTGCAGCCACCCTTTCCCCCAAGTGTACATTTCTAAAAGTAAGCACAGTTCTTTAGTCATAACATTTAAAAAAAAAAAAAAACAATAGAGAAAAGGTGTAAGCATTTGGAAGCAGCATTCTTCCCATCTAGAAGAAACTGGTATCTAGTGATGGGAATGAGAAATCCCACGAATTCCACTTTCAACTCATTGCCTAAGAAATCATTTAACCAAAGACAACACCAGAAACCAAAACGAAAAGACTTGCTCACCCTTAGATGAAGAGCTACAGGAAAGTAATGACTGCTGAAAGTGAGTCAGTCTTACCCAGGGATGAACTCCTTAAATGGTTATCCAATATCAAATGGATAATCCTAAACACACATCCATATAGTGACACTAAACAAAACAAACCAAGCTAATTATGTTTATACATCTATGCCTGTGTGTGTGTGTGTGTGTGTGTGTGTGGTGTGCACGTATCTCACTCTCTATATCTCTACATCAACAATAATTTAAGGCTATGAATTTAAGAGGGAGTGGGGAGGGCTACATGGAAGAGGTCAGAGGAAGAAGTGAGAAAATTATTTTTATATATATATATATACATACATATAAACATTATATACATATACAAACACACACATACATATATATGTATGTATATATATACATGTATATACATACACAAACACACATATATACATACATACATACATATGTGTGTATGTATGTATGTATATGTGGTTAAAAATTTGGCTAGAAATGTTGAAATATTCCCTTTATTAAGGCAGTGGAGGAAAGGTTACCAAACTGCTTTTTGTGTGGTGTCAAAGGAACTTTAAGGTTTTTATTATTTTAACCAACAGACCAGAGACTTTAAATTTATAGTATCTGCAATTTTCTAGCATCATTAACAAAATAATCTTATATAAATGTAACTATAGGGACCCTTGAGATGTCTCAGCAGATAAGGGCCTAGCCAGATTAACACGGTTGTCTTCCAACTTCACACAGGAGTTGTAGCATACATATGCTCACGCAGACAAGTTCACGTAAAATAAGTAAGTAAGTAAATAATAAATAACAAAAAATACTCCATAGATGCAAAATACAGTTTACATCACTGTCTAAAGGTATGCATGTCTTAAAATCCTATTACAATATTAAGAATCTCTCAATCAAATTATAGCTTCTGTTTTCAAAGACGTATGAGGAAAGACATCGTTTATTCCTTTAGGTAAGCACTAATCACAGTCTCTACAAGTGAATATCCCATGATATTATCAATATAATATATATATATATATATATATATATATATATATATATATATAATACAAGTGAATTATCAATACTCACTGCTCCTGGCACTACACTGGTTTCTGTCATTACCTGCATCCAGCTGAAGTTTCTCTTGTTTGATTTCAGTTCTATGACTCTTAATTTGCTTTTTTCCTTTATAACCCCAAAACAACAATTATGCTTTGCCTTGAATGATTGATGATTTGCATTAATATTTAGTAATTGTATGGAAACTAAGCTACAGAAAGACAGATTAAATGAGAAACAAAGCTGAGAATTCATGATAGAAAGTTAATTTCTCCTTTCAAATCACACGTATGTAAGATGAAAAGAGGTTGTTTCTTTTTCTTTTTCTTTTGTATTCTACGCAAGTACTGAGAGCTGCATGTCCAGCCCTAGCTATTCATTTGAAATACTTAACATTCACATGTTACTTTTTAAAAATTAAGTTGAATGTTAGGTAATCTGGAATGAAATTTTAAAAATCTTCAAATAATTTCTGTAGCTATTAGAAGCATAGAATTTAAAGTTAGAAGGCTTTTAAATACTGCTACCTTAATAATTTTACCACTGTTACAGGAAAAAAAAATGTCAGATGCTCATAACACATTTAGGTTTGCCTTAATTAATACAGAACAATATTCATTACAAGTTTATGCGCACGACAATCATGTCTCTGCATTTTCTTGAAGTTCCCTGCTTTTGAACTCTTTGTCAGGCATTCCACCCATCTCCATTTCTTCAGGGCAGTCACTTTAGATTATGTCTACCTAGTGACATGTTTCCCCAGACACTCTTGCTCCTGTGGGTGTGTATCTGTGCACTGGAAGAAGTACTCAGCCAATTCTGACCGACTGGCTTTGTCTGTGAATGTCCTTCACTAGTAATCATGTCTAGGGATGCTGAGCAGGCCATCTGGTATCATCCCTAAGCCTGAGATTACCATGGTGCCAGCCTGCAATTCTGCGGGCCACAAGCACTGGCAGGGGGATAGGGATACATGCACAGCAACTTTGGCTGACATAATCCTGGGGCTGCTTCCACTGAGGACAGCCTAGAGCTGAAGGATCTGTATTTAGTCAGACTGAAGATTAAATGTGCTTTGATTTGGATTCCTTCTCCACACCAGGCCATATCTGGAGCTCAGTTTAGGGGTGGTGATCTATAATCAGAAGCTAGGAGAGGCTGCTCATGGCCAGCTGTTTATTGTGGTGGATTTAGGTGTTATGGTTCAAAAACAGCCCTACACTTTTTTTTTTTCTTCTTCCAACTGTCTCCATAGTATCTTTCTCTATACCATGCTGCAAGTAGGGGAAGGTAATTGAGGTAATGTAAAATTGTCCTTCCTACATTCTTCCATGCATCTAAACTACATCTAAACATTTTCCTTGTTTTCTTCATTTTGCTTGTGAGGATGTTTTTACACATGGATGGTTGTTGAAAATGATATTCCTATGAGATCACTTGTTAACCCCTATTCCTTCTTATTATCATACTGTTCTGCCCTCTGTTCTCTTCATTGAGAAACATAGGTTGGTATGTGTGAGCATGCAAGATAAATACATCTTTCTTTTGAGACAGAGTCTCCTGTAGCCCAGGCTGGCCAGGACCCTTATGGTTCTCCTGCCGAAGCCTCTGGAGTGCTGAGATGACAGACATGCATCAAAGCCTCTGGAGTGAGTGCTGAGATGACAGACATGCATCAAAGCCTCTGGAGTGAGTGCTGAGATGACAGACATGCATCAGCCACCATTTTCTGGTGTTACATCTTGTTTCTTTCAGGTTCTTCTAAATATTTGCCACTCTCTGTCAAGTAGTTCTTATAAAAACCACCGTGAGACACGGAGTATAACAACAGATTTGGGGAAATCATCAGTTCCCTGAGATTACGAGACAAGCAAGTAGAGGACTATCACAATGACCAGCCCCACTGCATGGTGCTACCTGTGCGTGGACAGAGCCCCAGCACTCACAAGCGCCTTCTGCCTTGATGTTCTTGAAATTCATTTTTGAACATGAGGCTGTGTGTTTGCAATTTATTTTAGGTTACACATGCTACTTTTCCAGTGCTGGCATTAAAGGTATGCCACCATGTCTGACAGCCTAGAGCTTTTAAAAGTACTTATGGCAGACTCTAGGGCAGGGTGTGCGGAGGAGGATAAGCTGGGTCCTCTTGTCCATCACCCAGATGTCCATGAGTCATCTCAGGCGCAGCCTTTGTGCAACCTTGTCTTTCTTTAAACACTCTCCTCGCCAAGATATAGAAAATAATTTCTAGCTGGGTGCTGAGGACGTCTACTACTCAGGCTTCCTTCCCCTTTCTCGGCTTGCTAAAAAGTTTATCGCCGCACACTAACACCTCACTCAAATCTTAAACGCCATTAAAAATTTATTTATTCATTTATTTTCTGCTAATGGGTGTTTTGCTTACATGTATGCACACCTCAAGTGTGCAGTGTCTATGAAAGCCAGAAGGGGGTGTCGGTGCTCCTGGAAATGAGTTAAGCTCCTATTTTTAAAGGTAATGTCTCCATATATAGTATCTTTTCCCCATGCTTCTCCGAGTAGTGAAATGCGTCTTAATGTCTTGAGGTTATGGATACAGGTACATTAGGATGGGGTTGAGAAGCATGGTGGATTTCTCAGAGAGGTAGGGTCCTGAAAAACCCAATGGTTACCAAAGCCGTCCTGAGACAGTAGTGGCTTTTGGGTTCTTGTTTGTAG
>NW_022196914.1:74539923-74552423 GCF_008632895.1 Mastomys coucha | reverse complement strand
ATGTATTTACATTCCAAAACTAAGCTGCCCTCACCATCCCCCAATTCTGTCATCCCTTCAGAGCTAAACAAACCGTAAAGTCTAGCCCTGTGTGGAGGCCTGGAAGCAACAGGCATGGTAAGAAAGATTCCCCCTCTTCCACAACAAAGCAGCGCTACACACCACAGTGGTTCATGAGTCCTAGTCCCTTTCTGCTCCGTGATTTGTGCATCTGAAGATAATATCTGCAGAGAAGGCCAAGGAATATGACTATTGCCTGTACTAATTTGGCATCACTCTTCATTCGATGGTGTTTGGTCAATGAAAGGCCACTGGCAGTTAATGAAAAAATTAATTTAATTTATAAAATTGAACAATTTATGATTAAAAAGTAGCAAATACCTTCTTAAATCCCTGAACAAGAACCCTGAATGAGATAGACATTTTAATTTTAGTTTCAATGCTCTTAACCCAGCTAAAATGTTATATAATTTTGTTACCTTACAGTAAGGTGGTTCAAGCGGTTCTTATGTGAGACCTTATAGCACATCGAAGTACTTAGCAAAAGTACTTACTTTTGCCTAAGTAACTTTATATTGGTTTGGAAATGAGAATAAAGCCATGGCCTGGTATTCCTTATTTTGAAGGCATTTAGAATTACTGTTTCGTTAGAAGCTTTATTAGCAAATGAATTAATTAGCTGAGACTATCTGTGGCAACTTCAAGGTGTACGAGGTAAATGCGCACAGGGCTGTGCCTAGAAGTCCATCTTGGAAACACTTTGTAAATTAATATGTGGAACAACAGCTGAGAGAATTGAGGCCATAAAGTCATAGAATGACCTAGGTTTCTAAGTCTGTCAACAACTTCCCAATTTTCTACTTTAGATCTACTGTTTACATAATTCCAGAAATATAATAAACTCCTAGATTTGATGAAAAGGTATATGACTTTTACAATATAACACTGTAATAACCAGGCCACCATAATCCCTCATAAATATAATACACTCCAGTCTGTAAATATCTACAGCAAAAAAGTGGCCTTTCTAATTCAGTTTTTGTATACTGAAGAGTCAGGAAGGAATTTAAGCACTGGCTATAAAAAAAACAGACTTATAATTTCACTGTTTTTCACAAATACGTACAAAAACCTTAAACCCTTTCATCTACGATACACTTTGCAATTATTATCTTCTTCTCACATCTGAGAAGCAAATTAGCAGTTTTCAAATGAGATGCTCCAACACCAGTCAAGATGGAAGCTTTGAGCTTTGTTAAAGCTAGTCTGACAAAAACTAAATATATCTGTAGAGCTAAGAGAAGCACAACCAGAATACCTAAATTAATATCAGGGGTATTAAATTTGCTTCTAAACACATCAGTCTTCAATGCTAAAATGAACATTAAAACTCAACTGTGAAGGTTCCCTCCCTTCCCACCTCACAAGATCAGTGGAAACTAACTACATGAGGAAGCTGAATTTGTACCCAGGAGGGAGCCCCTCCTGTTACCACCACAAGGAGCATTCAGTCACTTATCTATTTAAATAGATCTTTCACCCATACCCAGCAGTAGGCAGTCAACTTCCTGCAGAGACTTCATAAGGAAAAGAAAGAAGAAATGCTCTTCTCTCTTGGGGAGCTAGGGAGGTCTAATGGACCTGGAGCCCTTACTCTGCCAAGTAATAGTGGGGTATGACTAGCCAGCAAAGGTCAATGAAGACCTAGTTAGGAGTCAGACCTTCCAAGCTCTGCCTCCAGTAGAGAGGCAGAGAAGTATCAGAGGATCAGAAGTATCACGAGGAGACTGAAGAAGGATCAGAGTTTATAAAAATCACTGCCTGTGGGACTGAGGACATGGCTCATTGGGTTAAGAGTACTGGCTATTCTTCCAGAGGATGCAGGTTCAATTCCCAGCAACCACATGGTAGCACACAACCATCTGTAAGTCCAGTTCCAGGGGCCTCTGTGGACACCAGGCAAGCAGATGGTACACACACACACATGCAGGCAAAATACCCACATACATTTGGAGGAAAAATCACAGCTGTATGTCCAGTGGAAAACCAGTCCTTGTGCCACGAACCAGGATAATTGTAACTTGGGTGAGAAAAGTTAATAGACAGCAATACCAAGATGATAGATGTTAGACTTACTTGACAAGGATTTTTAATCAGCTACTACTAAATGTTTTCTCTTTTGTTTTGGCTTGAGGGGAAGTCTCTTTATGCAGTAAAGGGTGAGCCTGAACTCATAATCCTCTTGCCTCAGCCTCCTGAGTGCTGGGAATAAATAAGTATGGGTCACTATGTGTGGCTACAAAAAAAAAAAAAAAAAAAAAAAAAAAAAATAGTCTCAGCGAACAATTAGAAAGACTCATGACAATAATAAAACGAAAGAAAAAGCTGTCAGGAAGAAGTACAGCAAAACCAAGCATCCATTTTAGAATGTAACAATAGAGAAGTGAGATCAAATACCCCTGAACACACTCAAAGGAAAGCAGTCGTGTGAGTTAGTTTTTCAAACAGCAATCCAGATTACTCAATCTGAACAATGAAGAGAAAATGAGGAAGCCCCATGGAAGCCAGTGAAAGCCAGGACAGAGCCAGGGAAGCAATGCAAACAGTGGCCACAGCTCCAAAACCCATGGGACAAAAACCATCTCACTTGTTTGTGTCTGGAGTCCAAGAAGAAAAAGGGAAAGAGGGTGGAGAGGATTAGTCTCCCCCCTGAGAAATAATGGCAGAATAGTGCTAGCCTCCCATACATACAGTCCTGGGTTTGGGAGTCCTTAACTTCAAGAAAAGGAAAATGAGAAACAGTGAATGAATATTTCCCCAATTTGTAAAAGACGCAAGCCTACAGATGTAGAAGGCTGTGAGAAGCTGGAACAGTCAAGAAACAGAAGAGAAACTGTATCTTGACATACCATAAGCCAACTTCTAAAAAAAACCCTTTCAGAGGAGAAGGCTGAATGCAGCAAGAGGGCAGCCACCTCAAGGATAAATAATTGAAAGGACCCTGCATTCCCAGCAGAGGCCTTGTGAGCCTGGCGGAAGTAGCAAGACCTGTCCAGGCGCTGAAAGGCCTTTCAACTGGCATCTCACCCCTAGTGAAAACATCCTTCAGAAATGAAAGGGAAACAAGGACATCCTCAATGAACGAAGGCTAAGAATGTGTCACCAGTGTGCCTGCCCTGAAATAATGACGGAAGAAAGTTCTAGAAACAACAGACATGGTAACTGAGACAAGCTGGAATGTTAGGAAGAAAGAAAAATGAAAACAGAAATAAAAAACAATACACGCTTCTTCTCTTTGGATAGACTGTATTTGTGGCCAAATCTAAACCATCGCACCCTGAAGTGCTTGTCAAAAGCAGATATGAAGGAAACACAGCCATCCTTAGGTCTGAGAAGAGAGAGATAAAGAAATGCTGGAGAGCAGAACAAAGGGCTTAGGTTTCCTTAATGATTTATTCATTTTTATTGTATGTGTATTGGTGTTCTGCCTATATGACTGTGTGAGGGTGTCAGATCTCCAGAAACTGGAAGTACAGACATCTGTAAGCTGCCATGTGGGAGCTGGAAATTAAACTCTGGTGCTTGGGAAGAGCAACCAGCACACCTAAACACTGAGCCATCATCTCTTCAGCTCTATAAAGGGCTTAGTTAACCTGGGCTGGAGCCCAAACGAATCCCCTCTCCCCATCCCGTCCTCTCCCCTTTTGTCCTCCCCATCTGAAACTGGCCTGAAAAGCCAGAGAGAATGTTTCGGGCAATCCCAAGTCTGGTATGGTATGGAAGCTAACACTCAGAGGGAAGACATTTTTACCTTTCATTACAATTACTAAAACACTGACAAACAGATGCATAGTATCACAGCCAGAACACACTAGAAAGATCCTACAGTAGATGTGTTTAAAGCATTTAAGATGAATTGAAATAAACTTGTTTAAAATGTTGAAATCACTCCTGGGAAGATGTGCGAAACATAGCGGCGGAACATGGAGACAAGAGTAAAAACATATTGTGAAGTGGCTGCTGTGTGTCTGATACAGAAAGCTAGAGATCATGAGGAGCGGATGAGGGATCTCAGGGTGATCACAGAGATCTACCCACAGGAAAAGCTGACTTGGGCATGGTCGCAAACCAGACCAATGCCAGTCCCTCATTCTGATGTTTATTGTAAACATTCAAAAAATGTACCTGTAGAAACCGTGAAGAGTATATCAAATGTCTCTGAACCATATTTAAATAATTCTCCTATATATATATATATTTATATTATACATATATATAGATATACATACATACTTACAGTTATTCTTTTTTACAAACCTTTATTTTTACATGTGTGTATGTGCTTGCACGTGAGTATGTACATGTGGATATCACCCAGAGCTGGAAGTATATATGGGCAGTTGTGAGCACCATGTGCATGCTGGGAAACAAACTAATAATGTCTTTTCAAGAACAGTCCATGCTCCTAACTGTTGAGCCATCTCTTCAGGCTCAACTTTCTGATCTTTTCAAAATAAAAGTCAATGGTATGTCTATGGACAGGATCAAGCTACATGAAGGTCACAATGCCTCAGTAGACTGAAGGTAGATAATGCATACTCAATGCACACTGATAAGTATAATCCGTATTGTCTGATGTGTGTGAGCGTCTGCGTATACACAGGACATGGTGTGTGGGTGGAAGTCAGAGATCAACTCTCAAGAGTAGGTTCTGTCTGCATGACTTCAGGGAGTCATGCTTGGATCCTCAGGCTTGCCAGTACGTGCTTTTACCCACTGAACCAGTTCATCAGCCACCTGGACTTTCTTGAGACTTTAAACTGGGTAAGAGTTACCAACGTTATAAAAATTTTAAATTAGTTTCTAGGTGTTATTTTCTGGTCAACGTGGTATTAACTGAATTCACATGGCTATTGCCTCTGGGAGTCAAACAATGGCTGTCCAGAGCTGCCTAAGCAAGCCTATGAACTAGTTACAATTAGTCATGACAGTATTCTAGTCATCAGAGAATGTGTAGCCCTGTTTCAACGTCTAACAACATCGATAACACGTAGCTAGAGCAGGTAATAATAGTCCACTGCTCAGTGATTTGGATAAAAAGAAAACCCTTCTATGCCAAGAATTTCTCTGCATCATACTTATATGGATGAGTGACATAAAGTGACACAAAAATGACCAAGGCAGGCCATCCATGGTGTCTATGTATCAGTTTACAGTACACAGCCATGTTTTTTTTTTTTTTAAAAGTTATAACTGTTAAAAATTCACAGAGATGGAAGACAGCAGGACTCAGTCCCAGGGTCACTTGTTACCCCAGGAGAAGGCTCAGACTCTCTGGCCACTAACTGGGCAGGTCCCTGGGGGAAACATCCTCTCTGTGTGAAGCTAATGGGGACAAGGGCAGCAGGCTTACCTGGGCCTCCTATATCTGCTGGCTGAATGCACACACGTGATACAGAGATAGAGAGGAGAGGAAGAGGGCAAGCAATAGCTAGACACCAAAAGCAGATTCCATGCCAAGAACAGCAAACCCAATATCGTGCTTAGGAAGGAGATTCTGTGAGGAAACAGAATTTAATTCAATTTCTCAAAAATTAATTGGAACCTTGGAGAGGATGTTAAGCTGATAAAGGACCCGAGGCAAACTTCTAATATACCGTGATCACATTTTCATGACCAAGATTTTAAAACGGGAAAGCCTGCGAACAAAAGCAAACCGGAAGCAATCGCAAAGTTACAATCCTTGTTTTTTTTTTCCCTTCCTTTCCTCAACTTAGTGGGAAAGTTCCTCTACCCCTGGCAAGTATCTGTTTGTTTTGGTAATTATGAAGCCTAATCAAATCAGTGAGAAAGCTACTTCCCAGGGATAAGACGGCAGGAGGGGCTTTGAATATTTTAAGCTACTAGGATGTCAGTTTAGAACAGCCATTAATTTCTGGGAATATTTCACGTGCCACGAAAACCAGCTTAGCTGGAACCTCCTTGGCACTTTCTTTTCTCAGAAATATTTCTAGAACGTTGCAAACTAGAGTCCTCAACATCCCCCTTTGGCAGGAATACTGGAAATACCAGCTTCCTGCGATATCTCAGCTTCCATCACGAAACAGAAGGTCCGACAGGATAATTTCCAAACATGAGCAAGGACCAGGGCTGCAGCCATTTGCTACAGATGCAATTAGTTTCATGTGCCATCATTTTATAGTTTTGATTAGGAATTAAGTTAATGCTGATATTTTTTTTAAATTAATTTTTGAAGGCATGCTCTTAAGTTTAGCTCAGGTTGGCCTTGAAGTTTGGCTCAGTTTGTAGAGATGCTAACGCATTCCAACTTTAACCGGAACATAGAAACTGCTCAATAAACAACTGTTGAGTGAATAAATCCTATTTAGTTATGCAAAAATTCCATTTATTTCATGAACAAGCTGTCATATAGCAAAGTTATATTAATTTTCAATTAACAATGGTACCCAAACATTCAAGAGGGCCAAGGAAAGTTTCTCGGAATCAGCTAGCTTCCTGAGGAAATTCAGGTGCAGCCCCCAAGGCTCCTCAGCCACTACTGTTTACAGAACTACAGAGTATGGGATTGGACAACAGAGACTGAATTGTAAGAGATTTCTCATCTACCCACCAAATGCATCAACATTAAGTATGATGATAAATGCGCTAGTCAGCTTTCGGTTACTATGACAAATTACCCGAGCAAAGCAGGTTTCAGCCCATGGTAGGTAACTTGGCTTCTAGGAGGGGAAATGGAATAGATCACAACAGATCTCAGAGTGGATAAGAGGCAGAGTGGACAAGAAGCAGAGAGACACAATGGGGCCAGAGAGACGATATGCTTCCAAGGCATGGCCCTAATAACCTCCTTCCTCCACCCAGGGCTCCTCTCCCATCAACTAACATCAATGATTAAGCTACAAGTGGAAACCAGAGCTGCCTTGCTCCCACCTTCCCTGCAGCTAAACAAGCTTTTAACCCATGAGTCCTTCAGGGGACACTGTACATCCAAATAACAAGGAGAAATTCTAACGGCTTTGGTTTTTGAACCTTCATCTCATTCTGTAGCCCAGGCTGCCCTGGAACTTGCTATATAGCCCAGGGTGGCCTTCAACTCCAAAAATTTTCTTGCTTTTGCCTCTCAGATGTTGTAATTAAAGGTCTGACTTTAAGTTTGAAAATGTATAATGTTTTCAACCTCATATGCAAAGCCTATCATTTCTATCATAAATTATAAATTATATTTATAAATTACATTTATATCATAAATTATAAATTCCAAATGCCATGGGCTTCAGTCAAAAAACTACTAGGCCCCTAAGGACCCTAGTGTGTCTCAAGTTCTTTCAAGAATCTGAACAAGTTTTTCTTTTCTCATTCAAAATTCACCTTACCATTATAAAAGACAAGATCAACAGCTTCCTTTTTAGATTAAAAGATAATTAAAAATTGAGTAGATGAACATTTCTACATTTCCAATAAAGTGTTAGTTTCTTTAAATCTCTCTCTCTCTCTCTCTCTTTCTCTCTCTCTCTGTATGTGTGAGTGTGGCACGTGCATGTGCATGCATGTGTATGATAGCATGTAGAGGTCAGAGGGCAGCCTTTCCGGGTTCCTCCTCAAGCATTACTGATTCACCCTACCTCCCTTTTTTCCAGACAGTCTTTCCCTAGTACCTAGATTATAACCACATACTGTATGTTGGGTTATTTCTAGCTTGGTCTCTGGGGATTGAACTCAGGCCATCAAGAGTACTCCCAGATCTTTAGATTGGTATCAACACTCCCAGCTACTTTTCACTATTCTATACCAGTCAACACCTAACTGGCATTCTGTCCACTGAAGGCAGAGAACAGCATTGGGTTGCTCTCTCTCTGGACACACTGAATGGGACAAACAGAAGCCCATCGGTTAACACTATTTCAGAATGTGAAGTCAGAGAGCCTGGGATCCAAGTCAGTGTAATGGCATTAATAGATTTTCTCGGGTGTACTGTGGGGACAATAAGGGCAACTATTAAATCAAGTTTCAGGTATAAATGAAGTAATATTTTTAAGGAACCTGAAACCAAGGGGCTGGAGAAATGTCTCAGCATTTAAGATCACTCACAGAGAATTTGGGTTCAGTTCCCAGCATCCATACTGAGGTTCCTATCTATCTGTAACTCCAGTCCCTCTTCTGAACTCCATAAACATCAAGTGTGAACTAGGTACACATGCATACATGCAGGTAAGTTCAATTCTAAACAACCACATGGTGGCTCACAACCATCTATAATGGGATCCAATGCCCTCTTCTGGTGTGTCTGAAGACAGCTACAGTGTACTTATATACATAAATAAAAAAATAATTCTTTATAAAATAAAAATAAGCCATAATCCAAGTCTTACTTTCAGCTGGGAAGTGGCACTCTCCACCGATGGGCATACTCTGGCCAGAGCAAGCACATACATCACACTTAGATGCAAACATCCCATACTGTGAAAATTACACAAGTAGTGGTGTGTTACTATTCAAAAGATATTGAGGAGAGGGTGGACAGAGTAGTGGTACCTGTGGCTAGCACGCACAAGGTCCTGGTTCAAGATCTCACACCAAAACTAAGGAAGGTCAGAAAGGGAGCTAAAACCGTGGTAAAAAAGAAAAAGCATTTCTGTGTAGTGAGGAAAGTAAACAGAGCAAGTGTGTGCAAGACACCCAGGATTTCAGTGGAGCAAGTAGGAGTTTCAAACCCAAATAACGACATGCTAGGCAAAGCTCAGCTCTGACTATACAGAGACAATCAAGCCAGCAATGTGTCATTTTTATAGAGAGTTTCAAGAGAGAAGCCAACTTGGAAGTCACTTTGAGAGACAAATAACAGATACAGAGACAGCTTCCATCTATAGCTGGGACTACCTCTCCACAAAAGTGACACCCATGTACACAAAGTGACACCCATGTACACAAAGTGACACCCATGTATACAAAGTGACACCCATGTACACAAAGTGACAGGTGAGCTCTTCGAAACCAGGAAGACAGAGTCTAAGACTAGGTCGAGGAGACAAGACCCATCTTAGCCTATCAAAGGGCTAAACCATCACTGAGACACTTGTAATAAAGACGCTTTGTGTCACGCAAGGGGTTTTCCAATATTGTGAGTCATTTACAGACACTTAAGACTATCAAGGCTAAAATTAATATCTGTGAGCCATTCCTATGCACCATTAGGAAAAGATAGCTTGAGGCTCGGACCACTAAGCGGGTGCCATCAAGTTCCTGGAACCACAGCTCAGGTGTCATGTTGGCCACTCAGTCAGAGCAGATGAACAGATACACTCTGTTTCATGATGAAATGACTCTGGAATACGTTGGAAAGAAAACATCCATGCTTTATCTTGTGCAGGATGCTGAAGATAGAGTGAGTGCATAGCTATGTGAGGGAAGGGGATTGTTCATCTGTCTCAGGTAACATTTGACAAGCTCAGGGGACAGGCTTGGTGACTGTCGCTTCGGGGATACAATTCACTCGAGGAAATAATGCTATTTTTATGGACGTCTTACTGAGAGGGGTGAAATTTAAAGGCTCCCATGAATGTGTCCCATTAATTAAAAACAAGTCCCCAAATATGCCACTCTTCACAGAGGTAGCATTTGGGATTGTTATGGTTGCTAAGAAAGAAGAAAATATTTTCAGACTTGGCAAAAATATAATGATATGGTTTTCCAGGAAATGACCACTGATATGCCTTCCATACCCACAACATACACACACACACTCACACACACACAAACACACACACACACACACACTCACGCACTCACAACTGCTGGAACCAACGACAAAGCAAATTGTACTGGAAAGGAAAAAGCAAATTCTGTCAAACAGCCAATTCCTGGGGGAAATTATTTATTCTTCTATCATATATTACATCCTGACACAGTTTCCCCTCCCCCACTCCTAGCTGTTTCCCCCGTCTCCCCTAGCTGTCCCCCCCCCCATCTCCCCCGACCCACTCATCACAAAGGCTTCCTTGATGACACAGGAACTTTTAAGATACCTTTCTGTTTTCTTTTGAAGTCTAACGACACATTTGTTTAACAAATGAATCCTCCTTCCTCACTATTTCTTTTGGCACACCTATTTTGTGGGTATACTAAGGGCAAGGTATGATGACACTCTAAAAAACAGTAGTAAATGAGCCACGATGGAACTGTTTACATTTGGGAATCATTACTGTTTTCCCCAGAAAAAACTTTTAAAAAGGTGCTAAATTTTCAATTATTTGTTTTGTTTTTATAAGACTGAACTCACTTTCCTGTGTTGAGAAACTGGACGGAATTAAAAAAGTTGCCTAATGTTTTACTTGTTAACCTGATTTGTATTCTTATGGCAGAGGAGTTGGAATCCACAGAGGCATCCGATAAGAGACTGCAGCAATGTATCTCTTAGCAATGTATCTCTGGGAGCTGTGGAAAATGTGTTAACACTGTAGACATAATTGTTAGAACAGCACCGTGACTAAGGTAATCACATTTTACTGAGTGATGGTGAAGCACTCTATTCCAGGTTTGCTTGCTTTACTATTCTCTTATGTTATTTTCACAAAGGCAAAGGAATCATGAGGGAGTTCTAAAGCTAGGGGTGGGAGCACCTGCCTGTGCTTGGGACACTCAGGAACTGAGGCAGGAGGACAGCAAACTTGGGATTAGCCTGTGTTAAACAGCAACTGTCTATAAAACAACAACAAAAAGGTATTTTGTTTTCACTATAAATGGTAGATGAATCCATTTTCTGGTGATTAATTTGACTCCTACAATGCCTAGAAGGTAAGTTAGGGTACTATAAGTACGTCTTGCTAAGGTAAGCTAATGGTAGATAAGAACAATGCCCACACAAAAGACCTAATAGTCTTACCAACTAATGCTCAGTGGCATGCATCTTACCATTGACACTAGAACAAGAGGACGAAGCAATGACAAGCTACTTAAAGGGAAGACACTCTCTTTTAAATACAATGGAGGAAAAAAGCATCCATTTGCTTTTGAAAGTAAATGATGAATATCATGAAACCGAAAGTATAAATACTTCTAGAAATAAGTCTACACTGTAGGCAGGCCTAACAACTCTTTAAAGAAACCTACTCCCTAAACCCCCCAAAAAAATCTTGAGGAATTTGGTAGATATGAAACACCATAAAAGTTAACTCATAAGGAAGTACTTTCTGAATGATTTAAGCTAAAATGCTGACATTGTAACAAGTTCAGGCATATGTAATCCTTTAAAAATATAACTTCTAGTTGAGAATGTATGGAAGCAAAGTATACTAAATGAAAGAGGGTTCATCAATTAAACTACCAGTTAATTAAAAATGTTCTAGGCATGGGAACATACCGACTCCTATGTTTGGCAGAGCTGAGTGAGTGTGTTGCAGAATCAGTCTCCGGTTTTGTTAAATTCACAGTGATATTCAATGATTACTCACAATATCAAATAAGGAACTGTCTGGAGGAGAGAGTCGCAGACACAGTAATCGAATTCTCCTACAGGACCAGCGGATGATATGTGAGCCAAAGATGATCCATTTTCTTTTAAAATTTAATTACAAAAATCCGTGATTTAAAAAAAAAGCAAAAAACATAGCCTTGTGGCAATCCCCTTACGTAATGACAAAAGACAAAAATCAATGATATATGTTTGTGATGTACTGGGTCACAAGAACTGTAACAGAACAGGAAAACATGGCTCTTTGGAAGAATATAACTGAGATGAGTCAGAAAAAAATTTATACTCCTTCTGGATGCAGAGGTCCAGGCATGGGAGCCTCAATGGACTGGCAGAGCTTTCAGAACCGGAGATGGACAACCAAGTCCACAGTCTCACACCAAGAACTGTCTATCCCTGCTACGCTTCTCATTTGGTTACTCCATACTCACTGCATTTTTCTATTTCAAAATAATTTCAATACTTAAGGAAGGAAAAGTGAGTCCATTAAGATGCTAAGTTAACAAAAACCACTTGAGGGCTGGACATGGTGGTGCATAGCTAATCTTAGGACTCAATTAAACACAAGTTCCAAAATATGCCACTCTTCACAGAGGTAGTATTTGGGATTGTTATTGTTGCTGACAATAAGAAAAAATATTTTCTTTTCAAATATTGAGAGGACTCAAGGATTTCTGTATGCTTGAGGCCAGCCTGAAGTATACAGTGAGCTCCAGGACAGCCAGAGCTATCCAGTGAGATCTTGTCTTAAGTATATGTTTACGTATACATATATAATATTTATATGTATGTGTATAAATATTTACATATATATAAACATATATACATATAACCAAATCTATATACATGTAAACAAAACTACCTGAAGTAACTGAAATATCCCTAGATATCCATAAAATGAAATATAAGAGCAAAGCTAATTAAACATTAAATTACTTAAAACAAGACATGCCCCATGTAAATTACATGTTTCAAGGTAAGTACATATTATTTGCAACATTTAAAAAAAAAA
>NW_022196914.1:74535803-74539841 GCF_008632895.1 Mastomys coucha | reverse complement strand
TTTGGTTTTTCGAGACAGGGTTTCTCTGTGTAGCCCTGGCTGTCTGGAACTCACTCTGTATACCAGGCTGGCCTCAAACTCAGAAACCCGCCTGACTCTGCCTCCCAAGTGCTGGGATTAAAGGCATGAGCCATAAAATTCAGCAAATAAATCTCTGTAGCCCCTTATTTTTGGCACTAGAAAATATCAGAATACTTTTGATTTAAAATAATAGTAAGGCTAATAATGAAGACAGTTATAATTATAAGACACTTAGAAGACAGATTCAGTACAATTTTCCTTAGTCCGACACTTGCCTAAGGCAAAAGCTTCCCTTTCGACACTGTTTACCTAGATGTGCTATCAACTTTGAGGGTACACCCTAGCGGTGTGCTTCTTTCCTTTAAATCACTGCTTCATACAGGCTGAATGACCAGTGTCTCTTAGAGCTATTAGAGGATTAAAGTAGCAGGTGGGTACAAGGGATGGGACACAGGTCTCTGTGTCCAGGCTAATAAAAACCTAATCATAAATCAGGTATCGTGGCACACGGCTTTACTTCTTGGATGGGGGAGGCAGAGGAGAGCGGGCCTCTTTGAGTTCCAGGGCAGCCTGGTGTACATGCCCCCAGTGAGTTCTAAGACAGCTAGAGCTACATAGTGAGGCCCTGTCTCACAAACAAAGAAAACTAAACATAAACCAACAACAAAAAATAAAAAATAAAAAAAGATCCCTCAAAAAAACCACCAAAAACCTAATGATTTCAGAATCAATTGTATTTATTATAATTTTTAAAACGGCCCAAACTATGTTTGCCATGCCAAATTTGATTTCTCAATTAAATAAATTTGTTGTTTTATTAAATATTAAATATTTATTAAATAAATTATAGACTCACAATGCTTTTATGTGAAGCTTGAAAAGTAAATAACTTTTGCAAATGGAAATAAATATACATACACAATGGGGAGAACATTTTATTAATCTTTAATTGTGTGTATGTGTGTTTGCACAGGCTCACACACATGCAAGACAACTTGTTAGAATTAGTTCTCTGTTACCATGTGAGTTCCAGGGATCAATCTCAGGTCCTAACGCTTAATGGCAAGCACACTTACAGGAATATAATTAGTCCCTAATTTTATTTTATTTTTTTTTAAAGATTTATTTATTGATTATATGTAAGTACACTGTAGCTGTCTTCAGACACAGCAGAAAAGGGTGTCGGATCCCATGACAGATGGTTGTGAGCCACCATGTGGTTGCTGGGATTTGAACTCAGGACCTCTAGAAGAGCAGTCAGTACTTTTAACCACTGAGCCATCTCTCCAGCCCCCCTGATTTTATTTTTAACTGGTGATTTATACAAAGGATCCCTTGTACATAGGGAAGAATATGTTCTCTTGTTTCATGTCTTTTATAATTAAAACTTAGGAATAAGTCTCTGGGGAATATTATAAAAAGAGCTCTTTCTACTTGCCAGAATTGGTCGATTTTTAGGTTGGTGAAGTTCTAGAACCTTAAGTATCGGAACCTGCTAAGCCATGACAAGTAAGAACAAGAAACTCAAGTCTTGAAAATTATCCTGGATAGAAGTCAAAGTGCTTTTCAAGCATACATGTCTTTACTGTTAACTGCAGAAACATTAAAGAGAGCACTATACGTCAAGAAAGACTTTTCCTTTGTCTTCTGTACAAGTTGAACTTGGAAGTACTTTCTGAGAGAAAGAAAAGTTTACACAGTTCTCTGGGAAGAATGATGATCAGTGAAGGAGAGTTAGTAGACAGGAGGCTGGAACGGCAGCAAGATTTCCTCCTAGAGTTCAGACATGCATGCAGACTGTGTTAGACTCTGGGTACCTAAATCTCACCATGGAATTTAAGAACACCAACAACTGGAAACCGAGGGATACCCAACACCTCCACCATATTATTAGATCTTACTTTTCAAGTGAACGTACCATGTACTCTAGGAGGTGCCTCAGACATTCTAGAATGCATGATCCAGGACTGCTAGCCACCACTGTAAGCATCTGGGCAAGCACACACAGCATAGGACAGAAGTGAATGCAACTTAAAATTCTTTGCATTTAGCTATACTGAATTGGCTGTTTCTCATCCCTCTTATTTGTGACTCCAGGTCACATCACTGTTCACTAAAACACACTCAAAACCCTACCATTTCTTCCCACTGCTTCTCGGCAATAAAATAAACTTTTCAGTATGAGGCTTTCCAAATACTGCATTATGGACTTTTTATGAAAGAATTGAATTATCTACCCTAATTCTCAAACTATTATATGCTTTAGAAATAACTTATTAGTAATCTGTTTATACTTTTTAACCAAGAATTAGAAATCAATATTATTTTAGCAGCCAAATGAATATATGGTGTATGTAATTAGTTTAATGTTCTGCAACTTAAGGCTGACTACGGCTATGGATTTTTCTCTTAACGAGGGCATGTAAGAAGCTCCCCTGTGAGTGTAATGAAATTGCTGCTATTTCTAAAAGGGTTGTGCTTCCTTTGCCTTGCTTGAGACATTAGGAAAATTCTATTTGGTCCAAACAGTATACACTGTAGTAACCACGTAATGAAGACATAAGACTCCCTGGGTCTAATCAGATTCTCTTCAGGGCAGACACAGTTGTGCTTAGCAGTCTAGACTAAGTAACAGGACATTTATTTAAAAGTGTATTTTTACCTATACTTAATTATGATGGTCTGGCAATGGATTTTCCAATTGACAACTCAAATGTTTCAAGATGAACCGAGATTAACCTCATCTTAATGATAAACTGCAAATATGTCTACTGTCTAATATTCCAAAGAGAGGAGAGACCTGTGTTCCACTGATAGTTCATCAAAAATGAAGTATAAATCTTTATAAAATTCATTAAAAAATGAAATGCATTACAGGCAACTGAATTATTAAAGCAGTAGAGAAAGCCAAAATTGAAATTCCCAGAGTAGGGAGCCGGAAGATTGTTACTGAGTAAAGTACCTGTCCTGAAAGCAAGAGAAAGAGTTCTATTTCCAGACCCCACTGGGAAAGCCAGGCTTTGCACCCCAAAATGCCAGTGCTCAGGAAGAGAGACAGGAAAATCCCCAGCCAGCCAGGATAGCTGGCTAGGTGAGCAGCTGGTCTAATGAGAGAGCCTGTCTCAAAAAGTAAGGTGGAATGTGGTCAAATGTCTTATTTACAGTAAGCCAGTCTCCAAAGAAGTCCTTCTGAAAACACTTCCCCCATCCATAAGTTTTACATTCCTGTCTTACTAAATAGTAAGTGTTCTTGGATGACTTTCATGGTCATGTGCTTTAGGGACAACAGGGAAATGAATCTGTCGTTACAACAGAATGTTTGTTCTCAACTCATGGATCAAATGTGCCTTAGTTTTCTTTTTATTTAGATTTCTAACACTTGGTAGATTAGCCAATTTCAGTGAAAGTGTTTAGAGATTTAGGTTTTTTGGTAAATAGCTTATTGCTCATTTGAACAAATAAATAATAAATAGGTGGGGACACCCTCACAAAGTGGAGAAATTACTGTGCTGACCTCCACATACACTTAATACACATCTGAAGTTCTGTCAAATTGAAATAAAGTTGGCTAGATGACTCTGAATAAAAGCATCTGCTGCCAAGCCTGATAACCTAAGTCCAATTCGTAGGACTCTACATGGTAGAAGGAGGGACCTAGCTCCTGGAAGTTGTCCTTTGACCTCTGCACCTGCACGCATAATAAGTAAATATGCAAGTAAATATAACTTGAAAAACCTAAAACAAAAGAAGATATAAGTATCAAATTAAAAACAAATTATCCAGCCAGGAGGTGGTGAAGTACGCTTGTAATCCCAGGATTAGAGAAGCAAAGGCAGGTGGATCATTGAGTTTGAGGCCAGCCTAGAGAGTGAGTTCCAGGACACCCAGGGCTACACAGAGAAACCCTGTCTTGAAAACCAAAAGAACAATAACACAAACTATCTAGAAATTTACATACAAGATTCAATGATACACCAGTACTGATAAACATTATTTTTGGCTTAGCAAACATGCTAA
>NW_022196914.1:74531669-74535793 GCF_008632895.1 Mastomys coucha | reverse complement strand
AAAAATTACACACACACACACAAATACATACAGCCACACATACATATATACATACACCACACACACACACACACATACACACACACACATCTTTACAATCACAGAGGTAAAAGGGGCAATGAGATGCTAAGACAAGTGTCACCTTTGGAGAAATCATTATTCTCATACAATCATATCTCAGTTCTAACTTAGAAACACATGGTCTCTATCTGCTGCCATCAGAAACTTCTTGGATGAGGAGAGCTACACTTACTTGTGTCTACATGGGTAAGCATTTAGTATGCAATCAGAATTCTGGCTTAGGGACGAGGCAGCTGTAGGTTCTCCCCTAGGTACTATGGCCCCACTAGCCATGGGCATTTATTTGGTTAGGCTCATAGTACCAGGCATGAATACCATCCTACTAGACCTTAAGACCAATTAGATAGCTCTTAGCTATTCCCAATATATAACTGCCACTATCGTTCCTTTGGAGCTACCTTGGCATGCCTGGTCCACACTGTAGTGTCTGGGCTTCCCAGCAAGGGAGGACTACTGGATGCTTTCTTCCCGCGGCAGCTTACATAAGATTTGATGGTATGAAGAGATCTAGCCCTCAGGGAAGAGGCTTTGGATCAGATCCAGCTCTGTTCTCTCAAGTCCTGTCTGTAGTGTGTGGTATCTTCAGCAATGAGATATTACCGTCAAATTCTGGGAGCAAGTGAAGAGCAGAAGCAACACCCTATATTATTTTGGGAGGCCCCTGAACCCCTCCCCTCCCTGCAAATTGGAAAGGGGTTTTCTCATATCCAGTACTAGAGTTTATATGAGACAGTCTATGGCTCTTGGAATGTCTTTAAAAGTTAAATAAATTAGAAAAAAAGGGCACATTTACTTTCTAACTCTTACATTTCAATATGCACAAGAATCCACAAAGAAACATCAACTCTGTGCATACAAACCTGTAAGCTGATATGCTTCGTGGAAAGGATAAGCCAAATGCTCTATTTTACAGCAAGAACTATGGCTCAACTACCGACAACATTTAACCGAGGCTAGAATTTGTCCTCCCGCACGGGCCTTCCTGAATGGGGACTGTAGCTGCCCTGCCACCACACCCACTTAAGATGTCCAACTCACTGGACAAGAATTGCTTCAGTCCCTCCTGTGTTTATGCGACTCAGGGAAAGTTTCTGACAAAACTCTGAGTTTTGTGTTTTAATACATTCTCTTTAAACTTCACTGTGCACTAAAATCAGACTTGGCTGGCAGCAATGGTACATTCTTCCTCAGAGGCAGTAAGCATGCATCAGTCAGGTTTGGTAAAGCACACGTACTGCACTTTGTCCTTGAGGTAAACAAGTTTTTATGAAATGACTGCAGCTAATAGTTTTGAGCTTTTGTCCACAGTTCCCAAGAAGGATGTAGCAGGAGACTGGTCAGACTAGTCACCCATTGGCAATGAGTTTTAAATCCTCTGAGTCAAACAGTATCTACCAGGCCCAACAGAGTTCAGTGTTATACTGAAATGCCCTAACTACTCTGCTGGTCTGTACTAACTTTGAAAGGTAGTACAGATCTTCTAAATTCCTTTGAGTGCCATGGGCATAATTATTCACGGTCTCAATGGTGCAGAGGAAAGGATCGGTTAAGTTTTATGAAATGCAGGGAAATGTGATTGTCACTAGTGCTCAGCTCGGTTTGTAGACTGTCCCTAAGAACTAGGCTTGGCTTCACTTTGTAAGTCCTATGGCCCCAGCTGGATTCTCCTTAGGACTGTATTTTATTCTGATGACTACTCCATCAATGCCTGTGAGGGTAGAGACACTCCAGCCACTCCTCTGCTCAAGTCAGCCAAGAAAACATTCTGTTGGAGAAAGTAATACGCCTAAGAGGCTTGGAAGCCAAGGAAAAACAGAGACACATTGCAAGACAATATATAAACTGGAGAACTTAGCCTCTCAGGGAAACCGTCTTCACTCTCATCAAATTGTGTATTATCTGGCAATATGAATTGAAAACCTATTTATAGAGTAGTCACACTAAAACTTTTATTGCTAAAACAGAAATAGTAAGGGTCAAAGAATGTGAAATCCTAGGAAACCCACATTTTTTTTCCAAAGGCCATTTAATATGCTTTGGATACAGATTACTCTCTTGTCAATGGTTCTTTTGTCTTTCTTAAAACTACATCTGCACAACAACCAGGTCACCTTGAATTTCAAATACAACACGGCCAATAAATTTAATTTAACATCTTATTATCCATAATTACCATAAACAGGAGGCAGGTGTGACCCTTATTGTCACGCTTGGAAGAACTGAGGACAGAACGGGTTAGTCGCCTTGCTCAAGGCTACAGGGTTTGAGCAGTCTACAAGCTCAGTAGGAGACACAAGTATGAACTGGCTATTAAAATATTATTGCAATCATATGCTTCTTTAAGAATTAATTCCTCCATATCAAGAGAGGTATGGGCTCTATTCATTCAATAGAACACTGTTCACCCCATCTCTAGGAACATAATTCAGCTCTGGATCGCATATTGGGAGTTCAGAGTTCAACAGAGAACATCCATTGAGGGATACTTGGAGAAACAAGTGCAGTTCCATGAACGCTTAACCAGGGAACTCCGGATGATCCAGAGAGAGCAAAAGGCAAAGCAAGGATTTAAAGGCTGAGCATAAATGAGCAAAGCACTATTGGTAACAAAGCCAAGAGGAGATTTCTTAATAGTTGCCAACTAAAGGCAAGAGGGTCTCAGCAATTTTTTTCTTTCAAAATGTAATTAGGGATACGCCCCAGCCATGGGATTTTATGTAATACAGCATACTGCATATCATGAAAGTACTGTAGACACCCAGTGGCGTAATCACTTCTCTCTTTCATTGTTAAAAAGACAGATTTGGGACAACACAAGGAATGTCCCTATATTAGTCTGCTTCATGTTGCTGCCACAGACTGTTCAGACTGAGTAATTTTATAAAGCTCAAGAACACGGACGACATTGGCCTCTGATGGAGGAATTCTTGCCTCGCGGCTGCATGGTGCAGAGTATCACAATGGTGATTGAAAGAGTCTACTACCTTGGGATTTGTTTCCTCCTCTTAGTATTTCTCCCTGAGATAGGGTCTTGCTGCATAAGACCTGGCTGGTCTGGAAGTCGTTATGCAAATCAGACTAGCCTCGAATGCACAGAGAGCTGCCTGCCTCTGCCTTGTCACTGCTCGGACTACAGGCATGCGGTAATACTTCTTTATTATTTTATTTCTATTTACGGGTGTAAATAAAATATTTATGCACGCACACACACAGACAGAGATCCCACCTTTGTGAGAACAGACAAGGCACAGCAGTGTCGTTAAGTCTATGATTCTGTAATTAAAAGTGGAGTTCAGCAGAGGAGCTGTAATCAGGGCTCAGATGCATGCCGCTCAGTTCCCTGTTCTTTCTTAACAGATAGACTCTTGGAATACACAAACGCCAGGACTCTATCCAACCTACCTTACAAAATGGGTAGGATTCTCCTTCTAGCAGAGTTGATGCTAAAGGTCTTGCGGTCTGTCTGAGTGAAATGGTCTGCTCTGCACTCCATCCTTCTCTAACTTCTTCGAGAGCACCGTAGCTACTCCGTGGCTGAGTAACAAGGTAAGCAGTGTTCACTGTAGGGCTTCTTTCCTTTCATCTCTCTCCCATGGAGTTCCATCAAAAGAGTAGCTTAAAAGCCATTGCTCCAGATATGCAAAGGGAATTATGATATGCCTGATAGCTTTTCCTAGATTCCTGTGTATTCCTTCCTGTTACAAATGCAACCTCTCTATGAGAGCTTCTTCAGCTCCACAGGCTGAAGCGATTGCTCTGATTGCTTTCACACATCTCCCTTTGAGGTGTGTGTGTGTATATGTGTGTGTGTGTGTGTGTGTGTGCACAGGTTCATAGCCATCCACACTGGGGTTACAGGTGTTTGTTTGGCTGTTGGATCTGAACTCTAGGACTAAGCATTTTATACCAGCCATAGTTTTTATACATTTATACTGCTCTATCTGTCTGTCTGTCTATCCATCCATTCATCTATCCATCTATCTATCTAGTGTGTGCGTGTGTGTGTGTGTGTGTGTGTGTGTGTATGTGTGTGTATGTGTGTG
>NW_022196914.1:74482663-74531354 GCF_008632895.1 Mastomys coucha | reverse complement strand
GTGTGTGTATGAGATATATACTGCTAGCTCTCTGGGACTAGGGAGTGGAACTCCTATTCATCTTTTAACCTTCCATGCTTACACAGTATTTGGGATGTAGAAGGCCTTCTATTAAAGTTTGAGTAAATGAAAGCCAATCTATAATTTCTGAATTCTACAATTCTCCGAGACTTTAGAGAGAATTCTGTAATAGTAACCTTGTTAATACTGACCCTACATTTTGGGCAATATTTTTTCTTATCTCTTGAGTTAGAAACGCTGTAGCTCATCTTCACCTGTAATCCAGGAACTCTAGTGGTCACCCACACCTGTGAACACTACAAAGCCTTGAATATACTGTCATCTTATACACACTGTACTATTGACCTTAACTATCAACTTGACACAGTCCCTAGTCACCTGAGAAAAATTGTTGACAGATTCTCAGCTCAGAAGCATGTCTGTGGGGACTGTCTTCATTGTTAACTGATGCAGGAGGGCCCAGCCCATTTGGCAACAGCATCTCAAGGCAGGTGGTCCTGGGCTGTATAAGAATCTAGCCAAGCATGAGACAATTGTTTTGCTAGCTGCTGCATTTGTATTTACAAATTATAAGATGTCAAGACAGAAAGTCTTCTCCTTAGATAATTTTCTTGGTATTTCAAATACCCACAGAGCTCTGAATTCAACTATGTGTCTATGGAAAATGCCATAGACCTAAAATACTGTGGTGGCTGAGAGAACAGAAAGGGCATATGGTGAAGACCAGCCTGGGTTATATGGTGAGAATTTGGCTCAGTAAACAAACAAAAAAGGATCAAGTTATCCTTGTCTACACAGTAAGTTTGAAACCAGCCTGGGCTACTTCAGTTCCTGCCTCAAATGATGATGGTGGTAGAGATGATGATGATGGTGATGGTGGTGGTAATGGTGATGATGATACAAAGGGCAGTGCTCCACAGGCATTTGCTGTCACTACATGAAAATACTTGACCACTTCAAATTTCTGTTCCTCTGAATTGGCATAATTTTATTTTAAACTAGTTTTAAAGCTTCAGGCCGTTTTCGATTTAAGATTTCCTTTTTGGTTTTGTTTGTTTTAAAACACGTTTCTCTGGCCAAGATGTCAGCAAGCCAGCTTTCGGACTCGGAGCACATTTCTGGGGTTCCTGAAGGCAGAAGGAGTGCAGCCAGCCCAGCCAACCACTGCTGGTTAGAGCAATGCTTTGCTCTACAAGCTACAAGGTGTTCCTGGATGTATAACTGCTGGGAAGTAGTCAATACCTGGTTTCCTATACCTTGTGAGTACCCAGGAAACAAGTCTCCTAGACACACAGCACAAAGTCTCTTTAATAATTAGACCATTAGTCACAACATTAGCAGCGTAACAAAGCCAACTGCTGGACAGACTAGAAGTGAAGGACGCTGGGCTGGCGGTGCATCTTCTTCACCACCTTTCCTTTTTTACTGGTCATGTTTTTGGTACTAGAGAGCAAACCAAAGGTCCTGCATGTGTTAGACAGGCAGACTACTACTGAGCTACATGGCCGGCCCTTCTCATCACCTATATCCAAGCCTGCCAAAACAGACTCTAAAATTCTTTTTACTGTACCTGCTCTTGCCTCTTGCTTATTTATGACAGGTGTTCGACGTGTTGATATACCTAGTATCAGATATAAAATGCTTAAACAGTAAGAAGTAATTTATTTACACATCACATAGAGATCTTTGATGAGATCTCCCTTACTCTTACTTTAGAGTAAGGAAGGAACTAAAAAGCAAAAACAAAACAAAACAAACAAAAACAAAAACAAAAACAAAACCCAAAACGCTACTGTGAGCTGTTGATTGCACTGTGGACTGTTTGGTCTTTCTGTCCCAGAAGTAAGTTGGGAGGTGCAGGAAGTTTGTAAATATCAATAATGAAGAGAACGTTTTAGCATCTGCCTTTCATCCAACTGGAGGCATGTAATCTAACCACCATTTCTTTGTCTGATTTTTTAAAGGGATAGAATGATTCTTAAAGGAAAGCAGGAAGAAAACCCAGTGTTTATTTCCCGTTCTGACCTCTTCAGTGGTCTCTTCTATACTACCTGGCCTAACTTCTCCCTCGTGGGGAATGTTTATTAAAACAACATCACATCTACATCAAAAGAGATAGCTCCAACACCCAAATCTCTACAGTTTCATGTCTCCTTGAGAGCTGAGAATAAACAGATCAGGAGATAATGACTAAACTCAATATTCTTATTGGATATGGTAGGTAGTAAGTTCCATGAATAAGGAAAGGAATGAAAGCAACATACAACAGGATGAAAAACCTGATAAAAGCACTCAAAAAATAACAACCATTACAAAATACATCAACATCTTTGAATAAAAGCAGACATTATATGATAAATAGACAGGCGAACAGCAAAAGCAATAGAACGCCCCAGGGATTTTGGGGAAGGAGATAATACTGTTGGAATGGCTGGTAAGAAGACACTAGTCACAATAGGCAGTGTGCACAATGAGCGTGCAGGCCCATTAACATGTTAGTGGGTAAAGAAAATACAGTAATATGTACATATTAGAGTTTTATTCAAATATAAAGGAGAGTGAAATCATGTTGTTTGCAAGACAATAGCTAGAACTGGAGATTATCATGTAGAAGTGAAATAAACCAGACACACAAAAAAGACAAGGATTACATATTTTCTATCGTCTGTGGAATTTGGTGGGAGAAGGAAGAGGGAACCACTGGGGATGTGGACAGAGAGAGGGAGGAGGTAGGAGGGAATCTAAAGGGCAGTAGAGAGAGAATACGGTAACTACACTGCATAGAAATGTCATACGCAAAGAAGACCATGGCAGGAGGGGAGCAATGCTAAAGAGGAGAAAAGCATAGAGAGGAAATTTGAAGGAGAAACGGGAGGGGCCTTTATAACTGCGATGTCTAGAAAGAAGGAGCTTGGCAGGAGGGATAAATAGCAGTAAGGATGCTTGAAAAAAATCATAACATCATATTATTTTACATTTAGCTAATATTACATATAATACATATTAAGTACATGAGTATGTACATGGCACAGACTATCTAACCAAAAAACCTTCATACCAGGCATGAAGTAAAACTTCTTTCAAGTTGTTGGTTAGGGAAGTAGGAGAAAATCTCCAGGCAATATAGCTGATTACTCTTACCCTCTGTTGTGCCCCAGAGTTGGCTGAAGGCACCATCCACTGAAGACAGAACTTGGGAGAACTGAGCTGGATCTGATCCAAATGCCATCTCCCTGGGGGCTAGCTTTCATAATACTATAAAGTGCTGTGCAAGCTGCCAAAAGAGGAAAGCACTGAAGAGTCCTATCTCCAAAGGTGCCTATGTGACATTTATATCTTAGGGATAACCAATAACTTCCTAGTAGGAAACTAGCCCATCATACCGAAGCGAAATCAAGCCTAGTACTGAAAACCTAGCTACCCTGTGGTAAGCAGGGTCATAAATCTTAGAGAAGAACCTAATACTGCCATGTTCTTAAACCATTCCAAATACTTATCTTTCTTTCAATAGATTAGCATAGCTCCTGGACCTTAACAAAGATGGTTCTCTTCAGAGCAGACTAACTGACACTATAATAAAAAACTACAACTAGTTAAAATGCAGAGAACACCCTGACTGTGGTCAATACTGCTGCAATGTGACCCTTACACCCAAGGCTCAGGGAACATTATAGAAGTGAGGGAAGAAAGAGTGTAAGACTCAGAGGACCAGGAAGTCTGCAGAAAGATGTAGTTTTCTATACAATGCAGGAAAGCTGTACCTGTGAAATCTCAAAGTATGATAGCCTAAATACTACTTGAACAAGGACACAGCAGATGGTATGCCAGTATGGATGGAAGAGATTGGGTGGGGTCCTATCCTTAGATGAAGATCTAAAAACTGCTGAAAGAGGAAGAATACATCATTCCCAGAGGTAAGCATCCTAAATGGTTATCCATAATACACACACACACACACACACACACACACACTCTCTCTCTCTCTCTCTCTCTCTCTCACACACACACACACACACACACACACACACACACACCGTAATGGACTTAGAAAGTTGCACTTACAATTGTTTTTCATCTTCCCTGCCCCCATAATACATATACACACCTGTAACAATAACAATAAAGAATAAAAGGCCATGGATTTGAAAGGGATAATTTAGAGGAAGAACAGGAAAATTATGTAATTATATTTGAAGTTTTAAGAGGTAAAAATGATATGGAAATGATGAAATTGCCTTTAATTTTCTTTTTTAAAGGAAGATTTATTTCATTGGTGTGTCTTCAGACACACCAGAAGATGGCACAGGACCATGTTACAGATGGTTGTGAGCCATCATGTGGTTTCTGGGAATTTAACAGGACCTTCAGAAGAGCAGTCAGTGCTCTTAACTGCTGAGCCATCTCTCCAGCCCAGCCTTTAGTTTTTAAGTTAAACTTTAAAAAGAAGATCTAAAGAAATGGGTGAGTTCAGACAAGTGGCTGAAGGGCAGGCAGGAATGCACAAGAGGGGAAGATGAACAGAAGGGTGTGTGGAAGGTGAGGTCAGCCATCCCAGGAGCCTAGGCAATCTTGTTTTGCTTTTACTTTGGGACAGGGTGTCAATCTGTGGCCCGGGAACTCACTATGTAGTCCAGGGCAGTCTCCAGCTCAAAGTGATCCACTATTTTATCTCTTTAGTGCTGGGACAGACGGCTTGATTTGACTCTAGACTGTGAATGCTCCTTGAGTCTGCTCTTGCCCCAGGTCTGTATCAAGGGCTTCAGGAAGATGTGTTTCATTCTCTCAGTATCCTGCATCTGGATCATGAAGCTCAGACCACTGAAAAGACATATTAGTAAAGTCAACTAAATCCAATCATGCACTCTGTCCAAACGGCAGCAGGGTTATAGGGGTTTCTTCAATGAAGAGGGAAGGTGTAGATTTAGTGCTGTATGAACGCAGCGGGGCTAGTTATCAGGAGCCTATTCAACAGAACTAGCCAGGAGTGGTTCCGCTGAGGGGCTCAGAAATGACGTAGAATGCTTAGTTTATACTAATAGAGAAAACCATGGGAGAGGTATAGACTGAGATGAGCCCAGTGTGGCCACTTCAGTTAATAGCTTGGCAGCCCACTTCTGGTACTGGCCTCCTTCCTCCCTACTACCTACGTCATGTCTGACCCATCATGGTGGCCACAGGCTGAAAGGAGCCAAAGTGACAGTTAGTACAGAGGAATGGAAGACACCATTCAATACTTTGTACAAATATTAAGAAATGAGGTTGGCCATCTGTGGTTGGGGTGCAGGATTCTCATGGTACAGTGGGATGATGAGAAACTGCAGTGAGGGAGCACAGCAGAATGGCCACATGAGTTCCTCAGAAGAGCCTCTAGAATGGCCCCACTAGAATGACCCGTTCGGCCTCATCAGAGAGTAGGAGGGCAAACAAAAGCACCACATTGGTATAAAGTCTTCCATGACTGGTGTCTATAGCAACCGTATAGATTCATCACACATCACGCTGGGTGATCTTCACTTAGTTCACTACTGCATAGGAGCTTGCATGTCTTATTTATGTACATCTCATTTATTATTATATGATGGTAAGACACAATAACATTACATACAGTTGTTTTCCACATAATGCTGGAATAATCTCCAAAGTTCTCCTACGTCTTTCTCTACGAGTTCAAACCCCAGCTTTTAGCTTCTGGGTTTGTTTCCTATTTGGTTTAATTCCACATTCAATTGTCATTTATCACATTCTGATTTTTATCACATACTATCATCTTTCACCTAGTCTTCCCCAAGAAGACCATTAATCTATTAGAAAGGGGGCTATCCAGTGGAGGAAAGTGAAACTCTTTTTGGAGGACTGCTGGCCATGGTCACTAAAATGAGACCAATTAGTCTCATTTTGACCCAAACAATATGGCTGACTAGGAGCCTCTGGAAATCAGGTTCTCAAGGGCATCGTAGTTCATATAGTCCTAGAGCAGGCTCAGTGGGCCCAACACTCTCCCTGTTGTTTTCCCGTCTTGAGAGGTATAATGAGAACAAACATAAAAAGCCACTAGCAAAACCCTCATACTGGTGAAAATAGGAACGTCTTCTTGTAGTCTAGTCATTTCTACTGTATATTCTGGGTCACATATTTGTACTGAATATGTGTGTATTTATAGGACAGTAAATATATATGTATATATATTTATGACTATAAATATTTATGGTCATATATATGCCTAAATATATATCTGTATAGTTATAAGTATAAACATATACATGTATAATCATGTATGGCTATATATATATAAACATATATAGCACATATGACTAAATATATACATATATGCCATATATATCATTATAAATACATAAATTTTTATATTTCTGAGGATAATGTCATAACTGGAAGCTATTACAATTAAATTATAGCAAAATGGGTGAAATTAACCATCTTATAAAATGGAGTTTTAAGCTTTACCCTGCATTTGTTCTTCTGAAGAACTTGTTTCCAATAAGAGTACAGAGAAGCTGAGGCCAGCGTATTGAACAGAACCCTTATTTATGGGATACAGGGCACTACATTTCCTCTCTCGTCCATTTCACTAGCCCAGAGCAGGGGGATTCTCTCCTTGCACTCCTTGCACTGGTTAACACTCTTCCTCATCTGGATAGCCTTCAACTATGTGATAACAAAGAACTCAAGCACCAAAATAGCAGCCGCCGCCACATATCCTCTCTGTGACAGTGTGATTTCTTGTGCCTTAAGGCTGCGTCTAGCGCTGAAATCATAGTCTGTTTACTTCGATCTGGTGCTACATTACACTGGGAGGGATTTAACTCTTCCTTATAAATCCCCAGGGGAATTATGGCTTGGCTCTGTTTAACTTAGACTTGGAGAAGAGATTGTGCAGTTCTCTTTGCTGTTCGGCCAATCATACCATGGATCAAGGCTGCACACTCCACCTTCAAGACAAGAGAGGATCCAGTGCTGCCTCTTAAAATGCTCGGCAATGGCTATGAGAACTGTGGATGGCTAATGAGAATAGGAAACTAATCTCGAAGGTCTCCTATCTGATTTACATGGCTAGTTTTCTCTCCAGGTATTTATGCCTGTGTTTCAGCCCTTATGAGTTTGGAGTTGTGTAAAAAGAAACCTTGACTGGAGATACTATGTATATTTAAAGCTTGATTTTCTTGGAGATAATAAGTCAGCTCTTTATTATCCCCAAATCAGAAAAGGCCACTCAGCCTAACTACCTTCTCCATCTTCTCCAACTCACAAACCAACTACTGAGATGACGTTTCTGTTTGGTCTCTCCATTTTCAGTCTGAATTTTCCTGTCTTGGCTCCTAAAACCTCTTGCTTGGACCCTTAGAAGGACCTACCAATTTAAACTCTACTTCTGAGGTTTTCCTTCAAAAGAACTTTTAAAATTCTGAGCATAGCATTGTAATTCTCTTTACATGACTTCTACAAAGCCTGTGACAGAGATTCATGGGTGTATCCCAATGCCTGACAAAGAGCAGACACCCGACTCTCCATTGATGCAACTATGTGTCACCATATTTATTGAGAATTCCTAAGCCATACACAGGGAAGTGTCTAGTACTTGCTGGACCTCTAGTTAATTATGTTATTTTTCAATAAATTTATACAAACATACACACAGAAATGAGGTACACATTATTCTATTTATTTATTTATTTTAATTTTAAGAATGAAGAAAATGAGTCCTCTCTGATTATATACCACCCCTACAATCACAAGACTAAGTAAGTTAGAGATTGAAGTCTGAATTATTACTACTTTTGTTTTTGTTTGTTTTTACTTGAGACAGAATCTTGCAACGTAGCCTAGACTAGCCTAACATTTTGGTCTTTTTTTGTCTCTGCTTTCCAACTCTTGGTATTACAGTGGAGTGCCAACTTACCAACTTGTAAAGCTTTAAGTTTAAAAATCAAAATAAACCTTAATATCTACAATAGAAAGCTTGTTTTTTAAATGTTCTCTTACTTTTACAATTTAACTAAAGAACTGATGTACACAAAAGAATACATGTAGCACATACAAATTACAGAGCCATTTAAAACAAAAACAACAACAACAACAACAACAACAACAAAAAACAGGCTACAAGGTTTGAATGTACACCTCACCAAACAGGCAGCTAGCACCATTTGACATAAACAACTTCCAAATTAAAATGAGCAATCTGACTACATATCTACTAAACAGGCTAAAATCCACAAGGCTAGCAATGCTGGCTGCTGGAGAAGATGCAGGCACCAGTGTCCCTCTTGTCAGGGGTACGGATGGAAAATGTACTACTCTGTGATACAGCTTGCCACTCTCATCTCTTCTTGCGTCCTTCTTCCTTCTTTATTTTTGTGGATCATGCAATAAATCTCAGGTTGGGCTTACTATGTAGTCCAAGCTAGCCTTAAACTTCTGACTTTTTCTTGGGTATAAGAAAAGGTATGAGCCAGCATACCAAACCTAGTGTGGCAGTTTCTTTTAAACTAAATACTATTTTAGCATGTGAACCAACAGTGACGTTTACTACGCTATCAGGAAATTTTATGTTCATACAAAAGCTTACATACAACTGTTTAAAGCACTTTTATAGAGAACTGTAAGAATGGGGCTGGAGAGGGCTGGAGAGATGGCTCAGCACTTAAGAGCACTGACTGCTCTTCCAAAGGTCCTGAGTTCAATTCTCAGCAACCACATGATGGCTCACAACCATATGTAATAGGATCTGATGTCCTCTTCTGGTATGTCTGAAGACAGCTACAATGTACTCATATAGATAAAATAAATAAATCTTAAAAAGAAGAAGAAGGAGGATGAGGAGGATGAGGAGGAGGAGGAGGAAGAGGAGGAGAAAGAAGAGAAGGAGAAGGAGAAGAAGGGAGCTGGGGAGATGACTCAGCGATTAAAAGCACTGATTGTTCTTCCAGAGGTCCTGAGTTCAATTCCCAGCAACCTCATGGTAGCTCACAACCATCTGTAATGGGATCTGATACTCTCTTCTAGTGTGTCTGAAGACAGTGACAATGTGCAAAAATTCATGTAAAAATATATGGAGGTGACACTATTTTGTATGGTATCCAAAAAGCAGATGTAAGACACAAAGTACTTGTTAGAATCCACATATAACTGTAGTACAAAGAGTAAGAGTGGATGCATGCGTACTCTAAAAGGCAACCACAGAGTCAGGGGGATGCAAGCATGGAGAAAAGAAAGTGACAAAAAATCCAAATGTACTACAACATGTAAAACAAACAACCAAAGGGTTTGGCTGGCCTTTCTCTTTGGGAAAGCTGTCTATAAGACTAAAGGCAAAGAGAAGTAGGCATAATTTTCCCATATACATATATATGTATATATAGTACATACATGCTGATATATTAAAATATATTACTATAAAGTATATTAAAATTGAACACTACTGTGAACAGAGGGTAGATGGCAGGGGCCAGGGTTTTCATTGCTGGAATGCAAGGCCACAGATAGGTAGTGTGTAAGTCTGGCGTGATCCATCTGAGAAGGAATCAGAGCTGAAGACATTAGTATGAACTTGAATTGGCCTGCTATAAATACAGAGGATTGCATATGAAAATATTTAAAGGAACCTAATCCATATATACATATGGATTATAGACACGTACATACATCTTTGCTCTGTCAGCTGAGAGGGCCAAGAAGCAGCAATACCTCAGTAGCAATGAATGTACTGAGCACTGAGATTGCGGTTTCTAATTCTCCTGTCCAATGAAAGACCCCAGGTCTGCTTTTGAGAAATACCTGATGCTAAGACTAGAGATGATTCAAGAGCTATACAAAGTGAATGCGGAACATCCTGTAGTGCTGCAGAGTTTGGAAGTACAAAACCAAAACCAAACAACCCCAAACACAAGTCACAACCCTACAAAAAGGATCGTACATGCAAGAAACATAGAAGCCAAATAAAAGTCTCACGGATAAAACTAACATTGAGCAACAGAATAACACAATATTGGATTACAGCCCAAAGTACAAAACAAATACCCAGGAGCCTCTACTGGTACAAAACTACCAGAAAAGGCACTAGGTGAAAACAAAGATGTCTGAATACAAGTTTTTAACTCTAACAAACACCTGCTTGTTACTAACACTGGTCGCTTTGAATAGGTTACACAGAGCACATGGTCCTCTCTTCACAACAATCCTGTATATTTACATCATATTAAAATAAAAGGTTTAAACAACCCCACATTGGGAATGTGCGACCTAATCAAGAACAGTAGCTAAGGTAGGCATGGTGGTGCTAACCTTTGATCCCAGAAGTGAGGCAGGGATAGGCAGTCTACAGAGTGAGTTCCAGCCAAGCCAGGAGTATGGAGAGAGACCCTGTCTCAACCAAACACCCTCACTCCCCAGGAACTGCAGTAATCACTGCAACTTGCAGCATCAGTTTTCTGGCTGCATGCCATACCCTTCTTCTTGTCTGTTTCCCCCCATTCCATCTAAAATACAGGTACCTGAATGTTATGCTTATCATTTTCCTTGGTTCTGTATAATTTAGACAAACATGAGTAATGCTCATTTTATGCTTTATGAAAACACTTTCCTTGTCTGTCCTGAGAGAATTGCACCAGAGAGATACTGATATCAAAGTTTATCGTAGCACTTTGTGTAAGACAAAATGTGGGAAAAAATGTCCCAGACTAGAAAATAATAATAAATAGTATATTTACACAATGAAATGTTGCATTAAAGTAAAAGACTGACCACATTTAACATGCTGGATACATTTTAGAATCAATACTTGACAATAAAACAGAAAAGAAATTAATTTAATATAGGAGACTCTTCAGCAAATGGCCAGAACCAACCAAAATTTATGGTTTGTCACCAAATTTCTCATTGTTACCTAAATACTTTAGTCCTGTTCATTAAACTGCAATTAAGAAAAATGAAAAAAAAAAAAGAAGTAACATATAATTCACATACCACACAATCTTCCCATTAAAATGCAGCTCAATGGCTGTTACTATACACACTTATAATCACTTTAGAATATTTTTATGATATCACAGATAATCCACTTGCTAGCCATCAAAGGGGATTACCTACCAATTGTCAGCCTTCCATAGACCCAGGCACCTATGGACTTACTTTCTGTCTCTCTGGATTTTCCTGTTCTGGACTTATCAAATAGTAGAATCTTATGGTAGATGGCAAATGGCTCTCTTTGCTTTAAATGTGTTCAAGGCTAACCCACACTTGCTTCCTTAATTCACCATTATTTCACATTCATACTGTGTTACTGAGATCTATGTTTACTTCCCCTTCTACACCCATTCATGGGCAGAAGTGCAGGGCCTCTGAGCATTGTTCAACTCCAGGTCTGTGCAGGTCAACATAATGTCACAGACTACTCACTGGAAGTGTCACGTTAGTGAATGGGCAGGCTCTTCTCATATTTATCATGGCTACACTTCTCCCTTAAAGGAAGTTATGTGACTGTCTAGAGACAGGAGGAAGCCGGAGTGTTGGTTCCAAGTCTGAGTTCACATTGCATTGGCAATGTGCTTAGCCACTCTGTCTCACTTGAGATGAGAGGAAAATAACAGAAATAATGGTTGGGTTATTAACTTTATGTCTGTGAATAAAATGTAAAGTAGGCATGGTGGCTCATACCTATAATGTTAGCACTTGGAATACTGAGGCGGGAGGATTGCTGTAAGTTCAAATCACACTGTGTTACATAGTTCCTGTTCAGCTGGAACTCTACAGATGATTGATGATGGCTATGGTGATGATGGTGATAATGATAGTTGTGTTTATTATTCCAGTAGCAAATGCTATAAACAGGTGGATCAAGAGGCAGAACCTGGTCTCTTACCCTCTTACACTCTTGCCTCTTGTCCCCTTACTCCTCTTTCCCTTCCCCCACCCTCTCCACATGGCCATGGCTGGCCTCTACATCTCTACTCTCTTCTTTTCTCTGCCTCTACCTTCTTAACTCCCCTACCCATGCCCTGAATAAACTCTATTCTATACTAAAATAAATAAATAAATAAATAAATAAATAAATAAATAAAGGGGAAGGGTGCCACAACTGAAAGAATATTTAACTCTCCTCCTTTACTTTGCCTGAAACACGGACATTTTACATGTTAAATTTCAATCCATGTATATTCTGTAGTGTTCAGCTCAATGTAAAATTGTTGATCTCCTCAAAGGTTTATCCTTTCTTTGTAGTACATTCAAAATTCTTTCTTCTAGATCTTTTGAAACAAATCAGTATACATCTAATATATCTATAGTCATCTAATTAAACCTTTCATTTCACAAATGATTTATCAGACACAGTGAGGTTAGAAGAGGCGCCAGGTTGCACTAGGCCTCTCGAGGAGGGGAGTGCTAGAAAGATCACATACTGCACAGCACAATGCACTTGATTCTGAGTTCTAGTTCCTGCTTATCAGTGGGAGATCCTTGGACACATGACTGTATTTTCTCACTATGAATCCCCTTGGCATATAGGGCCATAGATACCAAGACAAGGTCTAAGACGGAACTGGTGTCGTGCTGATGGCAACAGTAATGAACAATCACACAGAGAGATGCCTCAAGACACATACTAACACACACTCAGGCTATGTGATGCAATCTCATAGGAGCTGACAGACAGGACAGCTTTCTTTCTTTTTTCTTTCTTTCTTTTCTTTTCTTTTTCTTTTTCTTTTTTCTTTTTTTGATAAAAAGAAATGAAGACCTTGACTCTCCCAAAAGACAAGAGAACTACTTTTTAAAGGCTCCTGAATTTCAGAAGTAAACACTTAGAGTCGGTCAGAAGTAGGAGTGAATCTTACACAAACTAGAGAAATAATGTGGACTCTAGAGGGAAAGTCAGGGCAGGTGACCGTTCATGCTCTTCTCCATCTGCTTCTCCATGGACCCCAGAGTCTGCCCTGTATGATTCTCCCGGAGCAAATCCCAAGGAAACAGATGTTTTCTCTGGACCCACCATTTGCCCTTAAAAACAAAAGCCAGTAAGGCCGGCAATTATTGAAATGTGACAACGAGGTCAGCAGAGGACTGACCTCTAGTCATTTAATCTCTAGTACATTTAAACCTTTTAAGAAGGTTTAAAGGGAACGCTGCAATTCCTACAGAACTACCTTGTGGTAGGTTTCAGGGTTTTTGATTGTTTGTTCTAATCTTTTTTGTTGTTTTATTTTTTGATTTTTGTTTGTTTGTTTGTCTGTTTGAGATAGGCTCTCTCTATGTAGCTCTGGCTGTCACATGGAACTCACAGAGATCTGCCTGCCTCTGCCTCCCAAGTGCTGGGATTAAAGGCATGCACCACCATCGCCTGGTGCATAGGTGTTTTTAAAACTTCATATTCAAATAGGGCATGATTTCCAAGTGCCAATTTTTTGGATGGCATTTTAACTAGCTGTATTGAAATGATGGCATATTAACTTCATCTCTTGGTTAGAATATGGGGATGTAATGCTATTGTATCATTTATGATAAAGTACAGACACAGAAAACAAGATCCCGAGAATATACTACAATATGTATTATAGAATGCGAAGAAAGAATATAGGACGGCCTAGAAAAGCATACAAGTTTTGGTAATGGTTACCTTGACGACAAGGATGGAACAGCAGCAGAGCTATTAACAAATGGGCATCATGTGAATATAATTCATCTCCTAAAATACCAGAAATAAACTGCCTCACTGTGTCCTTTCTTAAAGGGTCCATGCCAGTTACCTGGCTACTGGGACTGAGTCACAAGTCTTTCCACGGTGTGTATGGTACATAATTTAGAACAATTTACTCCGGGTTATGGCAGTGTAGGGCTTGTCCTTACTTCAACAACAAATAACAGAAGTAACAAAGTTGCTTTTCAAGCTATTTCATGAAATGAATACAGGCTAAAATCACAGTACTTGGGACCTTTGAAGACAGTGACTATCAGTTTTAACAACTCAGGCAAGTTCTAGACCAGGAAAGGAAAAAAAAATCGAACGAGAAAACTAATATGTACTAAGGGGAGTTAACAGAGGAAAGGAGCGGGCTCCAGTGATGAGAATGGGGAAGTACATATTCCTTCCCCAGGATATCATGAAAAGAAACAGCTGGAAGGGAACACAGAGGCCACAGGAGCACATAAACTCGAGCAGAGGCTGAAGACCATAAGGCCCAGCATCTCTAGAATCAGCTCAGTGAACTAGCTCCTCTCAGGTCCCTTGACTTCCCTTGTAAATGCCTAGTTGGGCAAGCCACTTTCCTTAGTGCTCACAGGTAACAGCGGAAGCCTTCTGCATAATTTCAAAAGGAAATTCCTCATACGCAAAGTCTTAGATGGTAGGAATTTAAAAAAAAAAAAAAACAATACACTAAGCTAAAAATTAAACTGCTGATAGGAATTTAAAAAAAAAAAACAATACACTAAGCTAAAAATTAAACTGCTGATAATAAACATTGTTCATTGTTGGGGATTCCTAGGGTGCAGTGTGCCAATGAGTGCAACTGGCAACAGCTTCAAGGGGCAGGGAGAGCTTGGCGTTTCTGTGGCTTGACAGACATTCCCTAGGAAATACGAGGATTCTGTAGTTGGTTTCCACAGCGTTGCCAAACTGTTGGGAAATGCATGGCAGACCTGGAGAACACAATGAGCTTCCTGTGTTCACCAGACCCTCCCTCTGGAGCATCAAGCAGCAGTCCTGCCCCAGGAGGCTGAGAGGTCACAGACAGGGAAGGGATGCAGCTTTCTCACTGGGTACAATTGGGACCATCGAGGAGCCGATCCCGGACAGAACTGCTTTTTCTCCTGATTCTGGTGTGGAGCGGGGCACTGATGTGTAATGACAGACTCCAAACTCAGTACCGTGAACTCACGTCTCTTGATGCTTCTCTTGCGACTGTCGAAACGAGTTAGAACAACTCATTATTTTCTTCACCCAAAGGGCTTGCCTGCTACTTCTTGTTTTTATCTCAATTAATTTTATATCTGCTGGACTAACACAAATTACCACTTCCCTGTCTTGCACTTTTGATTTAAAAATAAAGCTAATCTGGGAGGTGTTTAAAGCTTTATTAATATTTATGTGGCCATTAGAGGTGGCTGTGATGTTAACAAGATTCTTTTTAAATTAGCATTTCTCCCTCTGCTGCGATCCTCAGGGCTGTGACATTCCTGCTCTGACCGCATCATTTTTAACATTTTTCTTAGGGCACCAGCGGAATCTCAGAGGGTCACAGAGAAGCCCGTTTGGGTTTTCCCACCATTTATCTTGCCTACTCTGCAGAATGAGTCAGGCTTGTATAATACATTTCTTTTTCTCGAGTTCTGTCAGAAAAAATTCAGAGGTAGCATTCTGACTCTCAAATGCAGACATACTATGTGATGATCATACACTAGTCTGGCCGATTTGCTGTGGCTGATGTGGGCAGGATCCCCCCCCCCCATCCCCAGATTGCTATAAACAAGAAGAAAACTGAGGTTAATCACCATTTGTTTATAATAAAGGAAGCTATTTCTATTATGTTCGATGGTGGCTTATTTGCCATGAAAGAATATGTTCACCTGGTATCTTTCACATATGGCCTAAAGCCACACTGGTGACCATGCAGCCACTAGTTAGATTCAACTTCTGAGTACTTAAAAGGTAGCTGGTTCCAACTGAGATGGGCTGAAAGCATCAGATAGCATCTCAGAGCCTTAAACAGAGAGTAAGAGCAGAGACAGCTCAGCAGTTTCTAACTATGCTTAATGTCAATGTTACGAGATTTTTAAAGACTGAGTTAAAGTACAATTAAAATGAATTGCACTTCTGCTCCTTATTTTCATGTGATTATTAGAAAATTTAACAGAGAGGCCGGGCGGTGGTGGCGCACACCTTTAATCCCAGCACTTGGGAGGCAGAAAGAGGCAGATTTCTGAGTTCGAGGCCAGCCTGGTCTACAGAGTGAGTTCCAGGACAGCCAGGGCTACACAGAAAAACCCTATCTCGAAAAACAAAACAAAAAAAAAAAAGAAAGAAAGAAAAAGAAAGAAAAAGAAAATTTAACAGAATAGTATGCCTCCAGTTTGGTGCCTGCCTAGTATCTGGACAGTGCTGGGTAAGATGAACAAGGACTGTGAGTTAGAGTTTTACTGTTTCTAGGAGCCAGTACTCGTGAAACAAATGCTCTGCTAGATGTTCTGGGTACACAACTTCTAGCATCACAACAAGGCTAACAGGCTACACCTCCATCTTCTGATAGGCGTGAGCATGCTTTTAGAGGACATTGTTGCCCTAACTTCAAAAGCTGCCTGAGATATGAACAAGTCCATGTCTGCAGGAATCCAAAGCCTGAATGTTTTCTCCTGTACTGAGGTGACATGGAGCTCCAGGCCCAGGAGGTAAAGGCGGCTCTCTGTGAGCCAAGGAGACCTGGCACTTCCTTACAGGGTACTTCATTGGCAGTTTATGTTTTATCTAGTCTTGCAAGAAGCCTAAGGTTCTATCTGCTAACAGAAGAGGTACAAAGACAATTTAGTCGACACAGAATATATACTAAAAGAAAAAAAAATCGAACTAAGGGGCCAGCAGGATGGCTCCGTGGATAGAGGTACCGGCTGCTAAAGGCTCAGTCTGATGAACTGAGTTGGATCCCTGGGACCCACGTAGTAGATGGAGAAAACCAACTCCTGCAAATTGTCCTCTGATCAGATGTACACTGTGGGGCCTGTGCACAGGCATGTACCCCTCCTGTCAAACAAATCAATCAATCAATCAAATGTAAAAATCCCAATTAAAAATGTATATGCCTAAAAGTGTCACTTATAATGTTACTTGTGAACAATTCAGCAAGAGACTAATAGTGCTGATTTTGATACTTAGTTAATAGAACACGTTTAGAAGACTACAAATTCAGAATATAATTGTATGCATACTTGTAAAATAAGCTTCTTATCATGAAAGAAGACTAGGAGGGAACTTTGTTTTCTAGTAAATCTCAAATAGGAGGAGGTGCAGATTTGACCCTAAGGGAATAATTGCTAGGGACACACTATTGATTACAGTAATTTAGGAGGTGCTGATGGCACATAGCGGCCCCCAGTAGGTGAAGCTTAGAAGCACTTCCTGTAATACACAAGACATTGCCACAAGCAGAATTTTTGGCTCCAAATCTCAGTAGTGTCAAGACTGAGAAGTCATACAAATAATGACTTAAAGATACTTATTGTAAAGTTGATGGTTCTGTACTTTGTAGATTTTTAGGACATACCATCTTAAAGTGCAAAGAATAAGATAAAACCAGAAAAATCAACTAATGGAGAGGAAACATAAAACAACTGTCTTTCTATGACTGGCCTAATTCATTTAACTTGAGTCTACCCAACTGCAAGGTAAGTTTTTAAGTCTAAATAGATTCTTTAAAGCACAAGGTTTTCCTAGTGTCTCTAACATCCTCACATAGGCTTTTTACACCCAAGGATCAGATCGGGGTGATGGAGGAAGGCCTATTAGGATAACAAGTTCCTTCTAAATACTTAGATGCACTGAAAAAGGATATGATGGTTAAAAGGATATGATGGTTCAGTGGTTAGGCACACTGTGTTCTTTCAGAAGATATAGACCTGAGTTGAATTTCCAGCACCCACTTAGCACCTCACAACTGTCCATAACTATAGCTCCAGGGGAATCCAACATCCTCACAGAGATGTGAATGTAGACAAAACACAAATGCACATTTAATAAACTGAATATTTTTTTTTTTTTTTTTAAAAAAGGACATATGGATGGGGACTAGGCCCGATTTGCTTGTCTCCTTGCTGATGGGCTGAGTGACTTGACACTGGATGGAAAACTGGCACATCCTTCACTGCTGGGACAGCATTTATTAAATATCACAATATCTGTTTCTCTCCTCTGAGCAAGCCGTGCTTCTGGGATGTTATTATTATCATCAAGACTGACAATATATGCTGCTATTTGCATTGTATTTTAGGAAAAAATAATTTTTTTTTTCTTTAGTAACTTACTTCAGTAATTGCACCACAGTGAAGAAAAACACGGTCATAAAGCTTTCACTGCTGACAAGTCTGTTTGAGGGCTGCTCATTCTGTGAAGTTGAACCATGTGCATTAACACGTGATCTCACAAGGGCCGCCACCACGTGGTGCTTTGCAGGTATGCCAGTGTTTCTGCAAAGATGTTTATACACTCATTTCCTTTAGTTCATTCAATTACACCTAAAGGGGCATTTTTAGAATAAAAATAAATATCTGCAAGGCGTACCTATGTAAAGGAAATTCCTTATACAGCAATGAGGTCTAGCCACTCTGTGTGTGTACATTATGCAAACAAAGAAAAACTCAAGGGCTCTTGGTGAATATTCAGAGCGACTAACAAGTCAGCTTTCTCCACGGAGCACCAACCAGCCTTTGTTCGGTGCAGTAGGCAGCACGCTGCTTGGTAAGACGGTGCATGCTGGGTGACTGAGTGGACACTTAGAGGATTTCACCACAGGCTCCCCATGCTCCTGCTGCTCTTCCTGACAAGAAGTCTTAGTTAGTCCAGCTTCTTCAGGGTCAGTCCAATAGATGTTCACTCACTCGCTAAAACTCACCAGCTGTTAACGCATTCTTGCGTGTCACACATTCTGCCTCTGCAAGTCATACCAATACTCCTTGGTATTACAAGAGATCTAGTCTACAAAAAACATCGGCACTTCAAGGGTGGAGACCTTTGGTTTGCCGACCCCATTGTCAATATGGGGCTAGATGGTGAAGAGAGGGTGGTTCAGAGACCTTGTCTATAGGCACACAGTTGATACCACATCGTACAGGTGCTGGCGAAGGATCCAGTGGCTCAAGTGCTATACAAGCATGGGGATCTGAACTCAGACCCCCAGCACACCTGTAGAAACAGGACATGGTAGAGTACAGGCTGTGGTGGCAGTGCTGGCATTGGGGATGTGGTTGCAGGAGAAGACTAGGGCTCGCTGGCCAGCATGGCTAAAACAGCAAGCCTCACATTTGGTGAGAGATTTCTCCTCTCCCCTTCAAAATAAGGCAGGGATGAAAAGAGGAAGCTGCTTTAAAAGTCCGCCTCTGTGTACTGTACTCATACTTGGGCAACCCTCCAACATGCATGCCCACCTTTCTGGCACCCACCCAAAGTGTTAGAGCCAGGTCCTGAGCTCAGGTAGACTCTAAGCCATATTCCTACCATTTTATCAAATGTTAGGGAGAAGTGGGAGTGGAGGTGGAGTGTGGAAAAATATTAGAAAGCACAACAACACTTAAACAGGTAAAGTTAAATGCCAGAATGTTAAGATGTCTGTAATCAATAAGAAACAAAAAACATAATTTAAGAACCTGACTTGGACAATTTGGCATGCCTAAAAGCACTCATTGAGAGGGACTCCACCTAACAATTCAGGAAAGTCAGCCAGGGCCATTTGGGCTATTCAAGATGGAGCTTCTTCAGGGGACGGACGACCTTCTGTCTGCTTCCAGACCTCTGCAAAGTTGTCGTAAGAATGAATGACTATATAATGCTGTCCTAACGGAAGGGGCTCTTGCTCTAATAGGTAAGCCAGGTGATATAGGTCCTGTAATGATTAGACTGGAACACGGACTATACTAAAATCAGGTAAGATCCTATAGTAAATGTATCCTAATTTCTCAAAGACAATACAATGAAAATGTTACCAGGATTCTAGCATTGCGTCATCTACTATAATAATGTCCTGGACAGCTTCTCTGTGTGACAAGACTACATTAGAATTATTAGAAAGCAAATGGCGGAGTCATTTAGAGAGCGAGTTGTGAGCTCTGGGTCGAGGCATTTTGTTTTCTCTCAGCTCTGTCTCTGCTTAGTTGGACACCTCTGCTAGCTGTATAGTAAGTCAGTAATGATGCGCGTCTCACGGAGTTATCAGTGTAATGCTGAGAGTTATGCAGGGCAGCTAAATAGTATATAACCCAATATATGTTCCTTCAAAATGCTACATTAACACGATTTTTTTTAAAAGACTCACGTAGGTTTCTCTTGAACAACAAGCTAAAATCACTAAAAGTAAGAAAATGTGTAACATTGATTACATCCAGATGAGTCTGTGGTTTAGAGCATTATCATTACTTCAGAAATCATTGAACTACAGTCATATAGGCTAAGAGGGCAGTGAGGACCATGGTACTCATTAATGTCCTCCTGCAGGACTGGCTGTGTGTCCCTGTCCATTACAGGCTACATTTTTAGATAGGGAAAGAAATACATTTTTAATCAGAAAGAAGACTGCTGTCAATTTGAACATCTTCCTTCAATTTGCAAGAAGAACTGTAAGCTGCTCACAAAGATTTCAAATTTACAATGAAGCACAAGGGAGGGAAATATCAACTACAGTTCATGCGACATCGGACTTGCTTTTTTTTCTTTTTCCTTCAAATTTAAACTTGTCTTTAACTTTTTAAGTGCAGACTCAAGGGGCAACACTCAAGCAGGAAGCCTACCAAGGCTCTGTGCTTTCCCAGTACAGGAGAGACCAGAAGATTCTGCAGAAGCATGTGAAGGAAAGGGGAAACTGAGTAGAAAATGGGAGTCACATATCAGCTAGAGCAATCTCTAACAATACACAGTCTACACGTAGTCCCTCCTCCCCTAAATGTCTCAAACTCACAATAGTATTGTTCCTACTATCTGGACCTCTACCAGCACACTGAGTTAATTTTTATGTTCTTGGAACTAAGTTTCCAGACATGTCTTCAAAAATCACACTGTAGAGTGGCCAGGTTGGATACCATCAGCCAGAGTCACTAGCAAACAGTTCCCCATCATCAGTCCCGCCATCTGTCTTTGGGGCTTTTTCTACACATGGGCTTGGCTGAACAGATTTTCAACTGGCCAAGGTCGCTGCACAGCTAGCCTGCACAGATGGGGACAGTGGGAAAAACTTAATTGCAGCTGTGGATAAACACAAGCAAGGACACACCGTTGGCAAACACGCTGTCTAGACATAATGGTGGCTCGGTGTCGCCTTGTATAAAAAAAAAAAAAACAAGGACATGTTTTCAAGGTAACTTCCTCTCAAGCATAGGATAGTCGTTAATGCAGTGTCACCGTCAGGAGCCAGAAATTTTTCTCAGATATTTAAATGTTAATTTTAAAACTGGTGACACACAAATAAGAAGACACATACTTTTACTGAAGTTTTCTCTAGGAAGAGAAAGTGCCTCCTTCAACACAAAAGATAATGCCTGGCAATCAGCATGGTGCTGTATCCCACAGGAAGGTCAGAAGCCCGATCTGAGCAAGGCACGGAAAGCATGAAAAGAGTAAAAATGCCGTTTCCACATACCTACTTGATCTGCAGTAAAATTGCCTGTTCCTACTGCTTTTCAAAAACTTAACCTTGTTTGTAAGTTGTTTTTTAGAAACTTAACCTTGTTGCTGTTCCAACACTGGGTAGACGTACCTCCTACTCTATCATCCACATGGGGTCCCGGTGAAGGCAGCATCCTCTAGCTTCACCCTTGAAATTCAGGGGCCTGGGGGATTTAGACGTCAGTGTGTTTTCAAGAAACTCAACATGTCTGGCCACTGGGGTTTAAAGGCAAACTCGATGTGCTTTGCATTTGAGAAGCTGTTAAATTTAAAGCAAGTGATCAAGTTCGTACTATTTCAAAAGACTGTTGATAAAAAAGAACATTTAACTGTAACCGTACTGAACAGACAGTTGATTATAGAAAGGCATGTCGGCGCACATATGGCAGCCGGATAAATTATGCACATCTGGATTACTTTTGGCAAGAAACATAGCTAAGTGTCTAAAGCCAAGTTTAGCAGTCTGTCACTAACAATATGTACATTTATTTTAAAAATGTCAAGGGCTCAAAGTCATATTTTCTATCTCTTCATAAACTTTCCAGCTCTTTGTAAGGCAGCAAACAGGTGACAAAACACAGTGCCCAAACTGCCAAAGGCTGTATAAATAAGGGGTAATTTTGAATTTCTCACCCCATACACAAGAGGACTCCGGGTTTGAAATGAACTCCCATGCTGCCGGAGGTACCAAAATATAGATCTCAAGTAAACATTTTAACATTTCCCTTCAGAAGTTGCTTGAAAAAAAATGCTTTCACATGAAAGTGCAGGGCAGGAGCCGGTATAACCCCCTGGGAAAGCCAGTGGGAATGGGTTGATGACATTGCCCTATCAAAGGAGAAGACCAAGGCCTCTGTGATCCTCTCAGATTAAGTTTCCTTTCTCCTATTGCCAATTAATGACATCATTTCAACCCCAAAGACATGTTTTCCTACTCCCAGTCTCCCCTGATTAAAAGAAATGCCAAGAGACACGAAGGTGGCTCAAACTAGCAGGAACAAGAAACTTTTACAGTTGGATGTATGCGTATCAGCCAGGTGGGAATGTAGCAGTGCCTGTACATACACAACTCATCTTGATTTTAATGCTGCTCGCTGGTTATTCTAACATTCCAGACTTCTGAACAACTTGAACAGGAATGCCAAGATGGATCTTGGGGACTGGGTGGGGCCCCATCATCCCAGGTGTTGTCTCCTGATTGCACTTGGGTTGGAAGCAAAGATAAGCCAGAGTAGAACTATTTTATTTGCGTATTCAAACTCCGAGTCTAGCTCTTGAATTTGGCATTTTCACTGATTAGCATTTTTACTGTATACAAAATCTAGAGTTTAACATTTTCAAATGGTATGTATAGTAGGAGAAAAAAAATATCCCATCCCTTAAATCGAAAGAACATTTAAACACCAGGCATGGTAACGGCTGCGGGACTGAATGAGGAAGTGCATGCAATCAATCTCACTGTGGTCGTTGAGAACTAAGCACCTTACACCTAGGGAATAGCCGACAGTGCTGACTGTGGTCATTATCATTCCTCTCCTCCTCCTTAAGGGACAGGCTGAGAGTAATATAGTACAAAACCCTCAGATTGTACATAAAACACACTACGCCCAAATGAGGAGACTGGAGAAGAATAAAAAAGACAAGGATCCAGATGGAAAGATGGCTCTGTGTCTGTCTCTGCTTTTGTGGAGCCTGATGCATAAGGATGCTGGGGCCTTTGGGAGCAGGAACATCTTTCCCAGGCTGGCTGCATAACAGTTCACCACATTGCTAGGAAAAGTCACAAAATTTAGAGCTGTTGGTTTCTACTGTCCATCATTTCAGAGTTTAAATAATTAGAGGTAGAGTCAATCTATTTTCTTCCCAAATTGATCTTCCCTATTAGTCTATACTGTTTGATTTTTAATTGTACCTGCTACAAAACCATTCAGATAAAAGGTACATACAAGCATATTATCTGTGCCCTTTAAGCCCTGTATTTTCCATGTTACAACACACCATTTCTATTAGTAACACAAGAGTTCTAGAAATATATGCTGAGGGGACCTTGTATCACAGAGCAGGTAGGCATGGGAAAATCTTTTAACACCTGGCAAGCTGATGAGAAACTCGAGAAAACACAAAACAGAGCAGACAGACTGCCTCTTAGCAATGAATGGAGATGACAAAAGCCATGGGCTCAGGCACGACTACATCATTTTAATGTGTAAAGTCTCCTACCTGGCTTAAAGAAGCTATTAGGAGACTTCATAGTTCAAATGGTCAAGTGAACATTCACAATGAATGCAGTCAGGGGAGGGTAAACGTAATGAGCTCTTCCAATCCCAGGACTGTTACTGCCATTAGACCCACGAGGCTACATGAGAAAACTGATGTGCTTTGTCTACTCAGACGAAATGCTTCTTCCTACTGAAATACACATCACTTTAGCTAATATTTCTCCTAATTAACTGATAACAGTTACTCAGGATTTTGTTTAGCCTTTGTGTGAGCAACTTAACACTTACTTTGAAACAAACTGATAATTATAGTTCATGTGGAACTATAAGATCATCATTATTTATCTGGTGTTCAGGGCACCAAGAAGCATGTGGACTAGGTAAAGAGAATGAGATCTGGGTGCCTCCGAATGTGTGCACCAACTCTGCGGGCTGGTCTTTGTTGCTGCTGTTTATTGGCTTTTCCACGTTATCCCATTTAGAATGCTTATGGATACCTCAGAGGGTTAGCATGGATATCTAGTGCAGGGAAGATATTGGCACAGAGAGAGAGAAATCAGATGCCTTAGAATGTGACTCAATGAAAGTGTGATAATTCAAATACATTGAGAGCAAAGCCTTTATGATACTCTAGACTCTACTTATTTACTTCGTTTGATAAGACAGTATTTTCAAATTATAGTGCGTGTGCGTGTGTGTGTGTGTGTGTGTGTGTGTGTGTACAGGCATGTACAAGTGAGTGCAGGTACCACAGAAGCCAGAGGAGTTCGACTGTCCTGTAGCTGTAGTTACAGGTGGCCGTGAGTCTTCTGACATGGCTGCTGGGAATGAAATGCAGGACCTTTGCAAGAAAGGTACATACTTAACCATGGACCCCTCTCCACCCCCAAGATAAACACTTGGGAATGACAGCACAGAAAACCTGTCTTTAAGATGATCTTCATAACAAAATTAAATCAGAATGAAAATGAGAGTCTTGTACACATACAGTCTTAGCTGGCATTTGTCTCCCTTCCTTTAAATTTTGATATAGGCTCTCACTGTATTGCCCAGACTGGCCTCAAAGTTCTGTGCTCAAGCTACAGCCTCTTGGATAGCTGGGACTATAGGGACTGTAGAAGCAGATCGTTGGGCCCAGCTACTGGTTATCTTGCTTATGGTGGCAGTAAGTTTAACAGATCCCAGAGCGTTATAATTTTGACACTTCAAGGATTAAACTAAACAAAGTAATAAATATCATGATGTTGAATCTATCATAATAGTTGTCTGAAAAAGCCAAACTATGTGTAAAACACTCTGGTGGCAGACATCACTGTAATTCCTAAAAAGGATTTTGTGCCATAGAAAGCCAACAACTGAGCTTCGTCAGGTGCTGCCTAACACAGGCTCTTCTTCTGGTATCTGCTGAGGGAGCAAAGAATCCTCGGCTTCTCATGAGACATCATATCCTGCTGTGCCAGAGATATTTCTAGTCACTCCAGACATAGCTGCAATGCCTCTGTCATACAGCAAATCTTGGCACAGAGAAATAAAAATATCGATGAATTGTTAATATATTGTCACTAATTGTTGAAGTTCTTCAAATTCTAAATTCTCTTGAATAGAAGGCAAAATGCAAGCAATACATTCTTCACATTGTAAAGATTTTACAACTAAGGCTGTCTTTGTTACTAGACAAAGATTATGGTAGGAAAGTCAAGAGAACTAAACAGAAAAGATGGCTTCAGAGAAGTGTTTCATGAGGCACAATGGATGGAGTCCATTCAACTGGATACTTGATTAAATTTATCTAAGGACAGTCACTGTATAGAGACTAAAACAGAACTGCCCATGCCAAGGCAGAATTCCCCATAAAAGTGAAGTCAGGAACTAGGCCCTAAGTTTAAGGAGCTAAATCATTACATAACTTCCCCCCAAACAACAAGGCATCAAGTCTGAAAAGATCTGATAGACTAGAGTATCTTATGTCAAATGCTTGAAGAGACTTATGTTCGCTATCCTAAAGGAAAAATAATGTTCAAACATTTATGGTAAATGTTCCTTAGGGACTCTCATGACTTAATTAACATGGAAAGAGTCTAGAGGCTGTTAAAAATAAAAACCAATAAAACACATATTTCCCTTGTAATAGGTAAGTCATTTCAATTCAGACTCTTTCTCAACATTTAGATTTAAATTACAAGCCTTAGTTAATTTAGCTATCTTTTATTAGAATATTGGAATCTTATTTCAGGGCATTACTGGGTAGAGAAGTTCTATCATACCTCAGACTTGAACCATATTGCATAGGTTAGTTTACAATGTACCCGTGAACATTTTGGTAAGTTACGGAATTTGAGAAACCATTCCTTTCAAAAGACTTAATTACTAAAGCACTATGGGAAAACACGCAAGCTAACAATGTGTCTCTTGAATTATTCTAATTTGATTACAACGAATCTAAATAAATTCTAAACTAATTATTCTTTTCGAACAATAGCATTTCCAGTATTTAAAGAAACTGCCCTCATAAGAGTCTTTTAAATTTAATTTAATTTGCTCATTCTTTCTAATACTCTCTTAAGGGCAATGGACAAAGAGCAAACAGCTGAGTTGCTCCTAAAGGCCAGACTGCTGGGGTTTTTCATCATCACTGAAGGTCATTAGCTCCTAAGCATCACTGTACCACAATCAACTGAAAAAGCCTCCGGATAGCTTTTGCTGTGGGTGCATGTTGGTTTGAGTAGCAACACAGTGTAGACTACATGGGAAGGCACACTGACGCCGTGTCATTCTCTGGTAAGATCACAGGAGCAAAGGAGCCATGTGAACATCAACCAGAAAACCTTCAAATGACGAATACATGCTTGAATGCTGTGCCAGCCCTCCTTCAGGATGGAGTCTATACTATATGTCCTTGGATGAACATAGGAAGGTATACCAATCACGCACAGAGTGGTTTTCAAAGTGTTGATCCATGGTAAGCATCCAATAGTCACCAAAAATAGCTCACAGAATGTTGCCCATCTTTATTTCATAAATTATCAGTATTTTTACGTTTACTTTTATTTTAATATTACGTTATATAATTATGTATTTCATAATATAAAATATTTTTATATTACTTTTAAATGAATTATCAGTATTTTACTTAATTCAAAAGGACTCATAATTCATGTACTTCATTAAAATATCAAACTTCATAAAAATATTTACAAACAAATAGGAACATTTGGAAAGCTACAATTTTGAAATTTTTCATTACCATTGACAAAACCATGAAATTATCAGATATAGCTGTGTTGGAATCCTAGATGGATTGATGCCTGTTTTATAGCACTATTTCTAGTTCCTGAAAAATAAGTCAGCTTTTGACATCTCATCCCTTTGCTGTGATTTCACTGGAAAATTATGCACTGGAATTCATTACTCAAAGCATCCATTGTTGAGATGGACCGAAGCCACCCAACCCAAGATCCAGAGAATAAAGAACTGAAAGAAAGTTGGATATAACCATGAATCTGAAGACAGTGAGGTAACAAGCAGAGGCCCTTATGATGTGATAATGCAAAATTTCACTGTTGAAAAATCATTCTTTTCTCTTTAAAAAACGACTTAACACCAACCTCTCTGAAAGTCATTAAAGAACCTTTTTAATTTTAAATACAGGAGAACAAAGACATGCTAATGAAGAGAGTATGGAAGAGCATCCCCTTGTCTGGGTGCTCTTGATAACCAACAAGGTGACTGACAGATAAAGACTGGAAACCTGGCCACAGTGGGGCAGTCATGAGAACTGTTGGAGAACACAAAAATTCAAAGGACAAATGAACTTAAGTATGTCTAGTAATTTGTTCCATTGGGATATAAACGTCTATGAGCCAGGCTGTATATATGCTTCTGGATCCCAAGTGCCTTCTGGAAAGAGGCTCTATCTTCATTAGGACTTTAGGAAAAAATGAGTGTTCTGTTAGAGATAGTTTTGAAAATTACAAACATGTATTCTTCACAAAAGCAAGGTGGAGAACTGCAGGGAGGAAACAAGGCCCATCGCCATGCAGCTTGGGATGCACACTGGCTCGGGATTCCAAACCGGTACAATATCCAAGTCACCTAGTCTGGGACAATTCTTCAAAGATACCTTTAGGAATGGACAGTTTAGGCCTACAAACCACGAGTATGAAAACATATGTGTGGTGCAGCTGTGCTTGTCTGATGTTGTTGGTGTCTTTCTCCCCCTCTCTCTCTCACTGGGCCTGGAGCTTATCAGTTTGGCTATACTGCCTGGCCATCAAGACCTCAGGATGACCTGTGTCTACTTCAGCAGCACTGAACTCCAGCCGTTCTGCACCTGGCTCTTATGAATTCTGAATAGCTTCCCCAGGAGCGCCAGAGGTCAGAACTCAGGCTCTTGTGCGCATGCTGCCCGCACTGACTCACCGAGCCATCTTCCCACACCTGAGAAGTTTTGCTTAGTACTTTTTTAGAGTAGGCATTTGGATTTGGCTATAAAATAATTTGTGCTTGAATCACACCTTTTCCCCATTTCCCCATTTCCAAGGGAAGAACAACAACAACAAAATACAATAACAACAAAAAAAACCCAGGTGCTGAAAACTACTTTTTTCTTAAATATTTATGGAAATCATGTTAAATAATTATGGAAATACGTTGAAACTGAGTATCTGAATATCCAGTGCCCATAAATATTCAGATTTGAAACTGTTGAAATTTTAAACATCTTCTGATTTTATTTCCTTTTAAAATTACTATTTCTGTATGTGTGTGTGTATGTGTGTATCAAAGGATAATTCCTTTTACCCTGTGAGAGCTGACATCAGGTTTGGTGTCAGGTGCCTATAAGGGTCAAGCCTGGAGAAGTGCATTGTTCACAGAAAATCCAAGCAACTGCTACAGAACTACAGCTTCCAGAGAGATGAGGATGAACAGCTCTCTCCATTTATTAAATGAACAATGGGTCTGGAAAGCTTTAACGATTCCATTTAGAAACACCTTAGTTTCCTAAGGATGTCTAAGACCCAGTGGTCAAGTGGTCACTCTTGTGAGGACTCCAGCGTGCAGAGGGATGCCTTCTTGCTAAAGGCTTCACCAACCCTGTCAGGTCAGAACCTCCTCCTCATGACCTTGGGGAGAGAGCTTGAACATACTGTTTGGGGGCAATCTAATTTAGTCCATTGTGAAAGTCTATATTATCTTAACACATAAAAGTGCATGTGGTACACAAAAGTTTTTGTGTGCATCTAAATTGTGGGTTCTTGTATGTTCTCTCCACTAATGAGCTATAGAATGATTGGCAGGAAAGATGATCAGCCTGAGAAGGAAGGACTGAAATAGTCCATGGCCGCCATTCCATTGATGGACTGAGGTGCTAGAGGTGCAAGACAGTGAGTCCCCAATGAGTCTTAACTCTCCAGCATTTCTCCCGATGTGGAAATCTCCATCGCAGAGCACAATTCTTACAGGAAAGCATTGCTCAAACAACCTGTCCTTTGAATGCAAATCATCTACTGTATCTTTGTATGTGATAGAAGAAACGGGGAAATGATTCTTGAATTTTAAATAGCATGAAAATTCTTATCAGCCTCCCGATGGGAGGCAGACCCTTCTGACATTCCCTTATTGGCTCACTTTAGAATTTAGCCTCCAAATATTCAGTACTATTAAATTTTATTTCTTCCAGAGTCACATATACACATATAGACAGGCATGCACAACTGGAAGGCAAAAATTATCCTAAGTTTTGCAAATTATCATTATAAAAATGAGGCGTCATTCTGATGGCCACTGCAATTTGAATATTCTGCCATCCCCAAGATACACTAAAGAATCACCATCTCCATAGCCACTGTTAGTGAAGACAAGAAGGAAAGAAACCCTTGCACTGAGATCCCTCGTACTGAGACCCATTAGTCCTCTACCCCTTGCTTCTGAATGTAAATCGCTCCCGCACTTTAAATGCTAAGAACACAGAAGGCTTCATCTATGGCCTAGTTTAGACACAGCATTTTAAAACTGGTGGGGGTTAAACAATGTGCAGATAACTTTTTAGCATATGCAAGCCAATCAAATTGTTCAATAAATGGTATTTTAAGAAACTAAGGAAGGGCTACTGAAGAAGTGGACTTATTAAAAGATGTAGATTGAAGCTACTTTTGCCATTTCTGACCCTGGTAGAGTACCTTTGTTAAAAATAAGAAAAAAAGAGAGAAAAGAACAGTGCAGGCCAACAACATACTTTCATATTTTAGAGCAAAATATCTGAGGGAAACATAAGGGGGATTATGTAAGCAAAGCAGTCTAAAAGTTCCGATTCGTACAATGCATTTCTTTTCCTTGGTAGTTATGTTTGACAATGGGGCTTAATTTATCAAGAAAGAAATAACCAGGCTGTCTCTCTACTGTCAAGAGAACAAATCAAAGAATTGTTTTTCTCCAGCAATGCCTTCCAATTAAAAAAAAAGGCAAAAGAAAGAGAAAAGCTCATGTACTCTGCTGGCCGTTTGTGTGGCAAATACGCAGTGCCGCTGTGGCTACTTAAACAATGGAAGCCCACGGAGCTCGGAGAACTTATAATGCAATTGGAGTCAATTCAATGGTACACTTTAATTTTTAAATGCCTTTCTTCAGCATCTTATGCTATGGGGCCTGGGTGCTCATTTGACTAACTAGTTTCAGTGGTAGTTGTGCAAGAATTAATTGTGCTTTGGCTGGACACTGACAATGGAATGAATTTGAATGTATTTAAATGTGATGTGTGTTTCTGCTTCAGGTCAAAAGTTTTTTTTTTTTTATGAGAGAATACCTTCAATTATAGTTAAAAATCAAAGGACTGGAAATGCTATTTTTCTTAGTTTCTTTTAGGAATTCATTGAACATGTATGAATGTTACACCTGCTCTTCACAAATGGTTTCTGAGCAGTCAGACTTTCAGCTCAGAAACTCCCTAAAGTAAACCACTGATAAGAATCATAACACAGGACCATCGCCATGTAGAACTATGGTTTCTGCATAACATCTAATGGCTTTTTTAGAGCTACTGAAGAGAGGAGAGTTTTTCTGTTCCAAAGGATGAAAATGCTTCAGAAAAGGGTTATCAGTTTGGTTGCCCTTCATTATTCAACAAAGATTCATTACAGATAACATAATGGAGGAAGGAGGGGGTATGTGGAATTAAATGATACAGACATCCAAATAGATGACTGAGTCACCCACATGGAGTAGGAAACCCCATACTGGCCCTGTTTATCCCATAAGCATGGTGCTATGGGAACCAAGGGGCTCAAGTCACCCTGTCTCTTCTTTGGAGGGAGTCTCAACTCAGGAAATCAGGAAGTCTTCTTGGGGGACCACTGGCCATAGGCCACGTGACTAAATGGAGAGAGAAGGGAAAGTGGAAGACCTTCAGCATGGTCTTGTGCCAGTGGTCTTAGTTAGTGGACCTGCTGTGCAGCCAAAGCTTCACAGGGGCTGCTGGGCCTGCCGGGACACAGTCCATTGCAGAATGAGAGCCGAGTCTTACTCTATAGGCGGCTGCAGATAGAATGGCTGGGTGGAGTCAGACTATTCTTGGGCTCATCTAATCTTAGAGATCTGGAGACTCTCAGAGGGGTGGAGTGATAAGTAATACTTTAGCTTTAGGGCCACGGCAGTGGTACTGACTTCTTTGGGAAAAGAGCCAGAGACTGTAACTTAAACGGATCTATCCAAAGTTATTTGTTCTTTGGAGAAGGAAAGTGCAATCACTTGGCCTACTGTTCTGCTTCAATGCTGCTCTCCACATCTGTCTGAGAGGGCCTGTAAGCTGCCACTGTTTCTGCACACTTCCAGATGCCGTGTAGAGAGTCCTCACTGCCCACCCACTCTGAGGCCCCATCTTTCTATGGCATTGGTTACTGGGAACTGAGCAGGTCAGCTTGGGTCCTCTCAGGGGGACAAAGGGCTAATGCTCAGTAACCTTGCAAACCTATGAAGACAATATTGCCTACCTGCCAAGGGTGTGGCACCATGTTCTGGCAGAGAGGACTACAACTGATTTCACTGATCCAAGCAAATTCTTAGGGTGTAATGGGAGTTGGGAAACATCATTTTGGAAGCTGCTAAAGGGACAAACATGATATGAAAATGACTGGGTGGGAGGGGTCATATTTATGAATCCTCAGTGAGGCTGTTTTACGGTTCAATTAGTATTGCTTTGGCTAATGCCTGAGGCAATGTATACGCAGATCTTAATAAAATAAATGTACGAAACCCGAGAAGCCAACTGCCTGACATTACAGAATAAATGCACCTTGGGTATTACATGTGTACAGTGATCAAGCCAGTTGCCTTGATGGAGAGAAATGACACAGCTACTATGTGCATTCCCTGCGGAGTAAGGAAACCACAGTGGACACTGTTTAATGCTGTGATCTTCAGAGCGCTTAGTAAATGATTGGGGATCCAAGCAGGTACAGCTTGGATATTTAACTGGCCATATTATGCAGTTTAACACATCTGTTATTTTATTGTGCTCCTGCTATTGACCTTGTTCTCTTACCTGCTACTATAGTTTATACTAATTTAAGTGGTGGTCAGAGGACAAGTATTAGATAAAGAAATAGGGAATGAGCTTTGATGAAATCTGACATGGTTGTGATTCTTGAATGTGTCACTAGTTTCCCTTATTAAACATATCCACTGAAATGTAGGTTGGTGATGTATGTGACAACTAATAGTTTAAGGGGAAGATGGGACCTTCATCCCAAATATTTTGATGAGAACTGGTTTCAAACACTCAGCATTTGTGTATAGACTGTTTCGATATCCCTTTCAGCTTCACATTTTGACCTTCTCAGAACTAAGTAAGTCAAAACATTTGAACTTATGCCTTTAAATGCAGAATAAGGGTGTCTGTGAAATTTCCATCTTCATCTATGGGATGGCCAGTGCCAGTTGTGGTAGCCATAGCTTTGATCAACAACAACAACAACAAGAGCTGGCAAATGTTGGGATAGGAAGGCTACAAATAACTCTAACTTCTTAGTGCTCCGAGGCTTGGACACCATTGCTTAACACTAACATTGGGACATTCCAGTTTATGTGACACAAATCGAGTAACAGTTCAACTGGTTATAATTTATAAAAGGGTCACAGACACTTTCAAAAGGTTTCTCTAATTGTTCCTTAGTTCTATTTTTTTTTTAAGACTATTAACAGAGGAACCATCTCCACGGATTTTGTAGTAGCCTAATTGTCTGTTTATAAGATGTGAATTAAATTTTTTTGATGTGTGCATGATGTATGCATGTGTGTAAATAAATGTGTAAACCTATGCATGACCAGACGCTGACATCAGGATCATCGGGATGCCTCTCTCTCTCTCTCTACCTCTCTCTCTCTGTCTCCCCCACCTCCACCCCCACCCCTCAGTTAAAGGATCTCCTGGTGAACCTTGAGTTTCCTATCAGGCTAGACTGGCTGGCTAGTGAGCTTCCTTGTCGGTCCCTCCACCCCACCCCGCCCCCGCCCCTGCACAGAGGTTTCAGGCACACGCCATTACACCTGTCAATTAAGAGTCTGACTTCAAGCCTTCAGGATTTCATGGGAAGCCCTTCACCCCCTGAGCCACCTCTCCAGCCTAAGATGTGGGTTTTAGCAGGTTTCTGGTTGACAATATCAGCTGATTTCCATTGTAATGTATTTTATAAACTCTTCAAACAGCACAGTGTGTGTGGGGGAGAGGTGGGTTGGGCATGACAAGCAAAAATTAGACTTCTCTCTACTTAGGATTTGTTAGCTGTGATAAAGACTCCAGAAAAGCATGCTAATTTGCACAAATGCACAAACTGGCCAGATAAGCTAGGAATAAAGGAAATCAGAACAGGTTAAAGCAAAGTAAGCCAACTGGCTTGACAATGCTGCAGGAAGGATCTGGCTTCCACTCTTCTTAACTTTGGGCTTGCTTTGCATAAAAATGGGAATTCAGTTCCTGTAGAAAGGAGGCTCAGCAAGAAACTCTTCCAGAGGTCACAGGTTTAGCTGGAGAGATGGCTCAGTGGTTAAGAGCACTGATTGCTCTTCCAAAGGTCCTAAGTTCAAATCCCAGCAACCACATGATGGCTTACAACCATCTGTAATGAGGCCTCACGCCCTCTTCTGATAGCTACAGTGTACTTACATATAATATCCTACAGGCAGCTGACTTAATGATGTTAAAAACAGAAGGAGAAAGCATGAACCCAGGAAGGAAGAAAGAGGAATTTATATATACAGAGGAAGCACATTGTCATTGTTGCTTCCTGGGTTTTTGAGACAGTGTCTTGATAAGTAGATAAGGCTAACCTCCTGTATATAGCAATCCTCCTCTGTGTCAGGATTCTAGGCATGCAACACCATGCCCAGCTCACATTTATTCTACCAGCAAATAATTCTCATGTTTTTTTTTTTTATGGTTTATGGTAACTTATACATGTGACTGGTGAGAACCTGTACTTTATTTCCTGGTTTCTAAACTAAGCCATGAAATTAAGCTACTTTAGCTATGAATAGTGCCAGAGCTCTTCATCAGCAATAACCTCAAAGCATGTTTGGTTGGGGTTTTGAATTCCCACTTTCAGAAAGTGGTACCCTGGCTTGGACAGCTACAAGGAATGGCAGAGGTGCTAGACCACAACTGTGCTTACCGAAAGTCTGCTAAAACACAAGCATGGGACTTATTTCTGTTGACACTGAGCAATTTCACAAAGGGTATGATGTAAGAAACCAGGAGTTGCTGCTACCACAGCTGTACATAACAGAGATGAAACTCAATGGCTCAAAGTAGGAATGAGCAGAATTTTGATACCACTGTGGGCATGGGTTGACTGGTCATACAACCTAAGGAGTATGATGCAGACACAAAACATTTCCCATGAGGGTAGCTATATTATGAGGAATAATATACAAACTCTCAGGACTGCTTTGAAAAGGCATATGGGAGGGATAAAGACGTGCAGACAATGGAGCTGAACACAAAATGAGCAATAGGAGAAACAAACTAATTTATAACCTAGAAATTGCCAGGAAAAAGATGTGATGAATCATGGTCTGAATAGGTCATGTCTAGATGTCAGAGCACGGACACCTATGCAGAAGTGAAGTGGCACAGAGTGTGAGCAGGGGGATTTATAAAAATCCTTTGGACTGGACTGAGAAAGGCAGGAAGGCTGGTGAATGCTCAGAACTGTGAATGAAACTGACCCATATTTGACCAGTATGTGGGGAGGTGGCTGGGGGGAGAGGGCATGTTTCTTCAATCTTTGCTCTTCTGTGAAAATGTTTCAGCAACATTGCCAAAGCTGCACAGACAAATCAATTGTGGATGTTGAAAACCTCAGTGTGGATTTTCATCGGTCCTTATACAAGGCCTCATGTGCCTCACAGTTATGGCATAATTCTAGCTTCTAGGTGACATGAAGCTTCCTAAGATCTAGTACAATTGTTGACATGGGAGCCTGGTCCTGTGTTTCCAAACTGAAGGGATCCTGTGAATGTCTCTAGAATTAAGATATTATTAAATAGTGCTCATGCCCAATCAACTCTTAGAATCAAGTCATTTGCTAAGAAAAAAACAATTCCAAGAGAGTATTAGTAGCAAGTCCAGAATGGGAATAATGACTTACAAAATGTATAGTCATAAGGCATTTCCTAAGGACAGAGAGGCTCCTGGAGAGCAATGTGTGAACAAAAATTAAACATTTGCATGGCACATAACATCCACATGGAGGAGGACCCTATGGCAATGATTACCTGGTGCTATCAGACTCTCAAAATACCTCAATTTGGGAAAGCAAACTACAAAGAACTCTTACTTTCTGCTACAGTACTTTCTTTGGGAAGCTGACACACCCCACCATAGCCTATAACTGAATTCATGCTAATTATTATTTATCCTTATGACATCTATTAACTTTTCTTCAACTGTGCCTTGTCTCACTAATTAGACTTTATCTATAGTCATCATACCTCAAATATTAGGCAATAAAAAATCAATCACATTAATAAGTTACTACTAATAAGGGGAATTACATAATCCTGATAGTTTTATAAATTTATAATGCAAAATACAAAAGAACATCTTTCATAAAAACAATAACAACAACAACAAAAAAAAAACCCCAAACATTCCTAACCTATCATTAGATTAAAAGCATTTGCCAAGCAAGTGAACAGCCTGCAGTGTGCACACAGGCAAGTGAACAGCCTGCAGTGTTCAAGACATCTGAGCCATAACTTTGCTTTCACCAGCTACAAGGCTTGAATATTAGTACTACTCCAAGTCATCCTAGAGAAACTGGTTAATGCAAGAAGACAAGAAAAACTACAAGGGTAAAAAAGAAAATGACTGAAACAAACTTCTCTTTGTAATGAAATTAGTACTTGAAATTAACATAAATATACAGTAAATCACAAGGATCTAGCAAGTTTACTGGCTGTAAAAGGTAACATAAAATGCAAACTTATTATAGTTAACAGCAAAAATAAAATCAGTCATAAAATGTCACTCTGTGCAGGAAAGCTGGTTAAGATTTTAAAGGTGACTAACACCAATTGTGGTGGTTTGAATATATTTGCCCCATAGAGAGCGGTACTGTTAGGAGGCGTGTCCTTGTCGGAGGAAGCGTTTCACTATGGGGGTGAACTTTGGAGGTCTCCTATGCTCAGGTTCTACCCATTGTGGAAGAGAGCTTCCTCCTAGCTGCCTGAGGATGCCAGTCTCTCCTGGTTGCCTTCAAATCAAGACACAGAACTCTTAGCTCCTTCTCCAGCACCATGTCAGCCTGGACACTGCCTTGCTTCCTGCTGTGATGATAATAGACTAAACCTTTATAAGCCAGCCCCAACTGAATAAGAGTAGCCTTGGTCATGGTGTCCCTTCAAAGCAATAGAAACCCAAACTAAGGTACCAACCATCAACAAACACCTGCATAAAAGGAAGTTCCTACCTACCTTAGAAGACTTCTTGGAAGTTCCTAGTAGGCTTGGTTTTGTGTACTCTGAGAAATGGCTTTATGAATATATCAGACTTACTCAGGACTGTCCTTAGCAGTGGTGTTTACAACAACCAAACAATGAACAATGCCCACTATCCATCAACACAGGAATGGACACATACATTGTTAAGTCAATAGGATATTATTCAACAGCAAAGAATGATACACAGTATAATCACAGATAAGTCTCTAACACCTAATGATAAACAAAGCTAGAGCCCCATCTTGATGATTAGTATTTGTAACATTCAAATCATGAATTTTTTTATAATATATAATTTGAAGGTGTATAATGTTGGCCAAAGTATAAAAAGCAGGAAAATAGGGAATTAAGATTCAAGAGAGTTGCTATTTCTGAGTGGAAGGAAGGACTTTGTACAAATGAAGAGTCATAGGTGATGGTCTGGATGCCTTTTAGTATATCATCTATTTATCATGTACCTACCTACCTACAGTGTGTTACATGCATCTACATGCATGTATCATAATGTGTATGTGAAGGATAGAGGACAACTAATTGGGTAATAACAATCTAATAATAATAACCACCATCACCATCATCATCTCTCTCTTTTTACTCTGTGGATCCTAAGGATTGAACTCAAGTTGTCACCTGGTAGCAAGTACCTTTCCTTGCTGCGCCATCTTGCTGGCCTGGTAGTCTTGATCTTAATAGTGTGGTTGTGACACTGTCATTTGTTTTAATAACTAGTCTTTAAGCTACATGTACATATGTTCAATACATTCTTATGTTTTTACATATTTCACAGGGAAGAAGAAAAGAATAAAGAAAGAAGGAAAAAAAGAGGAAGTTATAAAATCTTCAGGATGCTGAGAAAAGTCAAGTAGTAAGTCAGCATAGGCCCTCTTTTGATTAAGAACACACAGCTGAGAACATCTATGCAGTAAGTCCTAAGAGCAATATGACTACAGAGGTTGCAAGGAGACAGAGTGTGGGCCGAGATCGTGCTTTGTTCCCTAAACTCATGAGGCGCCTGTCCTCATGCAGCTGTTTGAGGGCTCAGATGCATGGCTGGAAAAGCTGGTATTTTCTTATTTGAAAAACAAGAATTTCACTAGATTAAATTTCCTCTACAATTTTTAAGTACCGGGTTGGAAATCAGAGGGATCCACTTTCACATTTCTTCAATTATCAGCAATAACACAGGAGTACGTATCCAACCACAGGGGAGACTAAGTTTTCTCCTCATGCACTTTGCAAGCTTTAAAGGTACTACTTTTCTGTAGGGACTATCTACCAACAATAGATTCAAATCCAAACTGCACTATTGTGATGGAAATGAAAAAAAAAAAAAAGGCAATTAAAGTGTCAACACTACAGAGACCAGCCAAGCAACCCTTTGGCAAACACTAATATAAATGTTTTCATAGCCTATGTTTTCCAGTGCCACTATGTACACTCCTTAGTTACACACAGCTCTGTGTCCAGAGAAACTTTCCTTTTCACACCACGAAGAGCTGGACACTTGACATGCAAGGGGATTCAGGAGAAACCCTGGGACTTGGGAGATGCAGTGTGGTAGGGCTTTGCCCATGTCTACATGTGATCTGAAGAAAGGTGGAGCACCAGCCGGATGAGAATCCAGAGACGGACACACCTAGAGATGGACAGCAGAGCATCTGCTCCAGCATCCCAGCTGTGGGTCTGCTCCTGGACCAGCAAAACTCCATCTGCTACAGGAAGCTCGTTCCCCAGGTGGTGTGCCCACGTGTCAACTGACAGTTGTACTCATGCCACAAGGAAGGACAGACACATTTTGGCACAGTTCTTAGAAGGTTTTTTTTTTTTTTTTTTTTTTTTTTCAGACTTAATGGCTGAGCAAAGCTTGAGATGAGGAGCTAGGGAATCTAGGTCACGCCTCTAAAGCAGGCGTCTGATGGGTAGGCCATAGAGGATGGACTGGTGCCAGCCTCTGCCTTTCTGGCCTTGCCAACCCTTGGCGGGGATTCTGGAAAACAAGACATCCCAAGTCAGACACATTTCCACACATTCCTCTCCCTCCCAGTCTCTAGCTGCTTACATATGGCTAACGGGCAAGAACTGAAACGTCTGTTAAAAATAACGCTAAGCCACAGACTCTATACATGTACAGCCTACAGCCTCTGGGTCTACAGTAGACTTCATATGGGAAAGTCTTTGTAGCTCTCTACATAGCATATTTATCTATACACGAATTGAGATCCAAAACCTTCCAGGAATTAGGATATCTGGTTTTAGAGTCCTTGAACAAAAATCTTCAATGATGGAGATGCATGGTTTTAAGAGAACACACTATTTATAATGGCTACAAAGGAGGCAGGTGATGAATACTGAGTAAAGGAATGGATGGAGAGATGGAGTAGATTCCTGAATTCATAATTAAATAGTGATCAAGCATGAAATATATAACTCATTTTACACTGAAGAAAAGGGGGACGGGAACTGTCTAAGAGTATACGTTTAGTGGCAGAGCACTTGACACGGGGCCTGGGCTCAATCCTCAATACCACACATATTCAAACAAAAGAGAAAAACAAAAGGGAAAAAGCATGCAATGTGTATAGCTCACACTACAGAACCCATGAGACCAATTTCCACAGAAGGGATGGATAAACTCAACGCTTCTCAAGGTGACCTAGGGCACAAAGCTTATCAACTCTTCCTTACCAGTTTTAGCGCCTCTTCTGCCCTCCAGCCCTCATGCTACATAGGCACTAAGCCTCAGCAGCCTTTCTTTTCCCAACAGGCTGAGTTTCAGAGGGATTTCTTATGGCTTAGATAGAATCCTATTCCAGAGGACATTCAGACCACTCTTGTTCTGTTGAATCTTACATCAACATGAACGAAGCTCTAAATTTTCTTACCACAATACACATCAGTTTTTCCTATACTGTCATACATCATGACTTTCCTGTTTGTTTGTTTGTTTGTTTGTTTTGAGGCAGGCCTGTTTCATCTCGAAATGGCTTCTCTTGGCTGTCCTGAACTCACTGTGTAGACCAGGGATCTGCCTGCCTCTACCTCCTGGGGGCTGGGATTGAAGGCATGCACTACCACCACCTGGCTACATCATGACTTTTAAGTATCTTTGTTCAGAAAACAGGATCCATACACATCTAGAGCATCTGTCAGAAGTCATATTACTGAGGACTCACCCCATAACAGTAGGTACATCACAGGCGCACTTGCATGTAGACACATAGAGGAAGCATAAAGGGTTTGCATCAGACAACACGGGTCATGTCTTTATGTTAACAGTGCAGTTCTTCGCTGTCAAGAAGGATGAGTAAGTGTGCTCTTGGGAATCACTGAGGAAGGAGTCAACTTTTGACTGGAGAGTGCTCATGGAAGTCTGATCCATGGAATGTGCTCTTTTTCAAAGGTGACTTCTCCATAGCCTAAACAGGAAACATCCTGGAACTGAGTTAAAAACCTCTTGGCACACGTACTGGCATCCATTCACCATCTCTCTCCTTGAGAGCTATCTGGTGTTTTGGTGGATGTTGTAAAGCAATAATGCCAAAGCAGAAGACATGTATGGGGGTCTCCAGGACAACAGCGCTTCCCAAAAGTTCCTCATTTGAGCTCCTTTGAAAAGAACAATTCTTCTTAAGGATTTGATGAGCAAGAATGCTTTTCCTGCTTGTATGTCTGTGAACTATTGTAGTGGCTATTCCTGGTTGTCAACTTGACTATATCTGAAATGAACTACAACCCAGAATTAGAAGGCTCACCTGGCCCTAATCTGGAGGTTGAGAGATAACAAGTTTCCAATCTGAATCTTAGCATGGAGATCTTGAGGTATAGTGGCTATGAATCCCAGAGGATTAAGATAGAAAGATCTATGAGTTCAAGATCACCTGGGATTAAAGGTATGGTGGCATAGTGGCTATGAATCCTAGAAGATTAAGACTGGAAGATCTACGAGTTCAATCAGGGTAACCTGGGGTTAAAGGTGTGGTTATCACACCTTTAACCTGGGCCACACCTTTTGCTGGAGACCTATATAAGGAAGAAGGAAAGCTTGCTCTTTTTCAATTGCTTGCCTTGTGGGACTGAGCAACTGCTGGATCCTCTGACTTCCATTCACAGCTGCTGCCACCCATTGTTAGGAGTTGATTGTTGGAAACTGGACTACAGATTGTAAGTCTGCAATAAATTCCTTTACTACATAGAGACTACCATAACTTCTGTGACTCTAAAGAACCCTGACTAATACAACTATATTTGTCCATGCCCTATGTATCTGGTGCCCATGAAGGTCAGAAAGGGGCATGAACTGGAGTTACTGATGGTCATGAGCTTCCATGTAGGTGCTAGAACTCCTGTCCCCTGCTCTTTAGTACTGAACCATCTCCCTAACCCTGCTCTGAAGTACTGAGCCCTCTCTCCAGTCCTGCTCTGAAGTTCTGAGCCCTCTCTCCAGTCCTGCTCTGAAGTTCTGAGCCCTCTCTCCAGTCCTGCTCTGAAGTTCTGAGCCCTCTCTCCAGTCCTGCTCTGAAGTGCTGGGCCCTCTCTCCAGCCCTGCTCTTTAGTACTGAGACCTCTCTCCAGTCCTGCTCTTTAGTACTGAGCCCTCTCTCCAGTCCTGCTCTTAAGTACTGAGCCCTCTCTCCAGCCCCTCTCTGAAGTACTGACCATCTCTCCAGCCCTGCTCTAAAGTACTGAGCCATCTCTCCAGCCCTGCTCTAAAGTACTGAGCCATCTCTCCAGCCCCTCTCTGAAGTACTGAGCCATCTCTCCAGCCCCTCTCTGAAGTACTGAGCCATCTCTCCAGGCCCTCTCTGAAGTACTGAGCCCTCTCTCCAGCCCCTCTCTGAAGTACTGACCATCTCTCCAGCCCTGCTCTAAAGTACTGACCATCTCTCCAGCCCCTCTCTGAAGTACTGAGCCCTCTCTCCAGCCCTGCTCTAAAGTACTGACCATCTCTCCAGTCCTGCTCTGAAGTACTGAGCCATCTCTCCAGCCCCTCTCTGAAGTACTGAGCCCTCTCTCCAGCCCCTCTCTGAAGTACTGACCATCTCTCCAGCCCTGCTCTAAAGGACTGAGCCCTCTCTCCAGCCCTGCTCTAAAGGACTGAGCCCTCTCTCCAGCCCCTCTCTGAAGTACTGAGCATCTCTCCAGCCCCTCTCTGAAGTACTGAGCATCTCTCCAGCCCTGCTCTAAAGTACTGAGCCATCTCTCCAGCCCTGCTCTGAAGTACTGAGCCATCTCTCCAGCCCCTCTCTGAAGTACTGAGCCCTCTCTCCAGCCCCTCTCTGAAGTACTGACCATCTCTCCAGCCCCTCTCTGAAGTACTGACCATCTCTCCAGCCCCTCTCTGAAGTACTGAGCCCTCTCTCCAGCCCCTCTCTGAAGTACTGAGCCCTCTCTCCAGTCCTGCTTGTGCTCCTTCTTAAATATAAAAGTGATCTCGGAAAATGTACAAAAATAACTTCAAATTATTGTTGCCTCCCAAGTACCAGCTTAATATATTCAAGTGAGGTCACCATTGCTGGGAAGTTTAGAGTATATTGTGATAAACATCTAAGGCCTATTTAATTTTTAATATAGTTTACACAGATTCACAAGTTCACACACACACACACACACACACACACACACACACACACACACACACACACATTAATTTTTCTCAATTCCATCTCTTGAGGGAGACAGAAAAGGGCACAATAGTTCTCTTGCCTTGAAGTTTACAGGTCATACTGGGCAAGTACATACATTTTCTGTCAGTTACCACTTGCTTAGCAAATGCCGTATCAGTTAGCAAATATCATACAAATTCATCATGACATTCGCAACATATCTGACTTGTACGATCAGGCCATGTCCAGTTCTTATGAGACTTTTACTTCGTTTGTCTTAAAATTGCCACATTTTTTCCATTTCTGAAGAGGGAAATGAAAAGTTCTATAACATAAGCATGTCAGAAATACATGGACTATGAATAAAATTGCAATATTAAATATTTGAGATCTATGATTAAAACAAAAAATTGTCAAAAATCCAACATATTCTAAAAAATGTAGACTATACAAAGGTAAAACATCAGTGATTACAATGGCAAAGAACTAGGGTAAACAGAGAAGTTTAGTGCCAATACTTGCTCTCTGGGAGGAACAAAGAGCCTCCATAAGGAGAGAAACTGTTTCCAGAAGAGAGATCTGGAGTCACTATTTGGGTGGAAGAAGTCAACAGTGGTATGAAATCAAGACTAAAATCTGCTGTAAGCTAAGAGATATTCTGTAATGCTCAGTTCTTCATTCCCTGAGCTAGAAACATTCTAGAGGACAAGTTGATAAACTGATCCACCATCCAACCACCTAGCCCATCGTTCCCTCATCCTGTGCTTTGGGTGATGGTGGCAATTTAATAAAGCATCAAAATAAAAAGGACTTATAGGTTGCAGAAGCTCTTGAGGATGACTAGTACCAAAATGTGGCGTGTAGTTTTGCCTCTCTCTTTTTTTGAAGTTGTTCCTTCAGACCTCAAAGACCCTTTCCCACTTTCCTTCACCGTCTAGGATTTGTGAAGTTGATGAATGAAGACAGGAGCGAATGAGTCAGAGATGCTGCAGGGAGGGTTGCTGCTAGCACACTCAAGGAGGAAGTGAGTGTTTACAGCCATGGCTTGAGGTGTCACTAGCTCCCCAATGCAGTCTTGTGTTATTTCTCAAAACAAAGGTGGACAGGGCAGTGAGTTAAGCCCAGATCGGCAGACTTTCCCCACAGCACGGCCACACAATAGCTACTTTGTTTCACAGTATATAAAACTCATTTGGCTTAGTTTCTTCAATACATCACACTCATTTCCACTGAGCTCATTTGTAGAAAGGGCCCATCTGTAAATTGGCAGCTGGGACCTCTCCAAGTAGCAAGACACACCAGAGAGAAACACTTGATTCCAGACTTCAAAGTCAAAAGAGAAAATTAAATTATATTTTAGAAATTAAATTCAAAAACTATTTTTGTTTTTCAAAATTCAATGACATGTTGTATTTAAGTTTCTTTCTTTCTTTTTTAAAGCCTAGGATTTGAAATCCAAAGGCTTGGAGTTAAGTCATTAGGTTGATCTTGCATAATTCATTACTTCATCTCTATGGATCTTAGGGTCTTCATTCAAAAATGAATGCAGAAATAAAAGGTAAATTCTCATCACAGTTAAAAAATGACCTCATGGGTGTGAAACATGTTTCCTGCTATATACACACTAATTCATATTAACTTTGGTCACCTGTGTCCCTATAGTATTCTTTTAACTATTTCTAATGGGTCTACTCATAGGCCATATAAGGGCCACACCAGTCAGTGGCATACTATTTCTCTTGGTGTCTATATTTTTCACACACACACAATGTTTTACATCTCTTACACATAAATGTATATATGTGTGTGTGTATATATAGATATATACACAAATATACACAATATATATTGTAATCATCTGTTCCATGTGGTTGACCTGAACAAGGGATGCTCTTATCTTTCTTTATACCTGTTTTTGTAGTATATAAGATGATATGTGTGTGTATGATAAGTACACACACATTATAAGTATACAGTAAGTGTGCAATGGGTATTAGTTAATAGAATAAATACATGTTTTATTAAATAAATAATACAATGTAAAAACACAAAAAAGCAAGCTTCAAATCCTGAACCAAGGCATATTTTTTTCTTTGAAGAGGCCTCTTTCAAACATTATAGATAAGCAGACATATGGACTAAAAAGGAAAGTTTCAGTAGATAAGTTTTCTGTGGATTGGTAACTACCTAGCATGTGTTTATCCACTCAACAGGATTCTCTCTAAGACACCCTAAATCTCCAAATCAGGGATGGAGGAGCAGGCTTTCAAGGCCCAAAGGATATATTTTCTCTTCTATACATTATAGCCCTCTCATCGAAGCATTAACCATGAACCTTTATATAATGGCCACACCAGTCAGTGACATACTATTTCTCTTGGTGTCTATATTTGTCACACACACAATACATACTGAATTCAAACAGAAGCCTATATTGCCAGATACTCTTTAATCCCAGTGGGAGAGGGATATTATTGGCAAGTAATTCACATATGGAACTGAGATATTAACAGTATCATCAGCAACTGTAAGGATTCCTCTTTTGTAGTATAAGAAATCCCAAGGCCCTTCTGGATATGAAGAGAGAATAGGCTTAGATATAAGGTCACTGTTAAGGCCATGATTCTAGAAATGAGGTTAGTTTCGCTAACTAATCTAGTCTCTTTCACCTAAAACGTTGTAAACAATGACAAGATATAAAATATTTCAGCTGGAACTAGAGGGAGGGGAATTTTACTTCCAAATTAGATTTTAATTATATTCTAAAAGGAAGACAAGAAAGTTGCACATGCACCCTTCTATGCAGATGGGAGCCATTAGGAGCTACCTCTGGTTATAGAGCTACAAGCCCCTAGATAGACTTTTAGAGCATTTCCAAATAGGAGTGGCGGGCTCCTCATTAAGGTTGAGCAGAGAGCAGAGAGTGCAGCAACCATGTGTGGTTTGGTTTCTTTCACATCCAAGCTCGCTGCAAGACAGGCCAAGCATGACAGGATGCTTTAAAACTTGCAGCAGTAAATGACTGGAAGGTCACATAATTATTTTATAAACAGACGCGAGATAGGAGAAAGTGTCAGTCCTCTTTGCTGCGATTCACAAGTGACTGAAAACCAACTTGGGAATTAATGGAATTAATTTGGAATTTCAGAGATCTGAAAGCTTTCTAATACCGAGGATTTCAACTTTGTAATTTCAGGACAACCCTGCTGCTGGCCTTTCTTGACCTGTTGTGAAGTAAATCAGGCACACTAATGTGGGCTAACAAGTCTTTTTCACACTGTTCCGTCATCCTGCCTCCCCTTTCTCCCCAGACATGCCTTTCTGCTGCACTCTGTCTAGCCACCCCTCGTCAAAGCACACAAAATGGCCACTGTAGCTCCGCATTACTGCTCATTAGATCACAGGGTAGTCAAGTGGAACTGCCCCGGGTTCCCAAAGGAGAGCTATACTTCAAAAATCTGTCCATGTCAAATGAAGAAAAAAAACCCCGAGCGTGGGGTCACCCAGATCAATGATCAAAAGAAACCGAGAATGAAGGAGATAAAAAGCACACCCTCGTTTTTGTTAAACACACACAGGTCTGATTTATTAGCAGGGTACAGAGATAGGATGAGCTCCCCCACACACCCCCACACCCTGTTTTCGGGTTTTAACAAAGTAATTTGCTTTAATCAGGTCCCATCGGCTGTTAAACTTCAGACTTTTAAAAAGTCTATGACAAATTCATAAAATTTCCCTACAAGAAAGTACACTCCAGGAAATCCAGTTTTTAGGGGGATGCTTACATGTTTCCAAAAAACACTTGAAAAGCAATAAAAGTAATACGAAGTAATCCACCTTTAATGCTGGGGGAGTTTCTATTTAAATCTGAAAGAACCGGTGCCACATGCACTCTAAAATAATCCCAGCAACCTCTTGGGCCTTCAAAGGCGGAAACAAGCAGGCTGTCAATCACAGACCCTGAAAGGCAGATCTCTGGGCCTCTGGGAGGCTGTCAACCTCTGCAGGTGGCCCACACCTCTCCCATCACCTCCATCATTCCATGACCTCTCAGAGGAGCGCATTTTACATGTGCTTTTACAGTTCTTGAGAGAAGATAATTTCACAGTGCTTGCAAACACGGCCTGCTGAAATTGAGCAGAACGGCCTGTCTGCAGCAGAATTTATTATTCATTTTCTTAAGTGAAAAGTCCCAAGATTTTATTTCTCTAGTTTCTTCCTCAGAGGAAAATAGATTTTATTACCTAATGGTGAAAAAGAGAGAAAGTTTTGACAAGCATACTATCAATGTATGTCAAGAGTGAAAGTAACACAAATACTCATAATGCATTCTGACAAAAGTTACAAGTTGAATAATGTCTTCTGTGTTCTTCTGTTCTTTGCTGAACTACCTCTCCTCCCTGTATTTGGGATGCAGTCTTTAGGAACACTCCAGAGTCTATGTATGGAGTGTGCCTAACTTGGACATCTTTCCGTATCAATCTTGTGAGCCTGAGGAACACCCCCAAAGCACACCCCACACGGAGCATGCACAGTTCTCACTGCCTCAACTGAACATCCTAGGGACCCCAAACTGGCCTGTCAGGAGTGAGGAATTCAGCGAGGGGCCAGCGCCACATGAAGTCCTTCATTTAAGCCTTGTCCTCACTAGGAGGCAGGGTCTAGGGCTATCCCACTCACTAGGAGGCAGGGTCTAGGGCTATCCCACTTTACAGATGAATAAAGAGATTCAAAGCGTGCTCTCAATCACTCACTTGCTTAGGATGAAAGGGAACCTCAGAAGGCCTGCTTTCTAAGTCAGCTGAGCCATTAACCATCTCCAAACTGAAAGGTGAGTATCCACTAGTCTCCATGATCCTAGGTCCCAGTAGCTTCAATGTACAGTGTTCCAGTTTTACTTGGGAAATGCTGGCATGTGTACCCAGGTAAACATATTAAAAGCTATTCAGCAGCAGCTCTGTTTATCAACAGAAAAACCCGGAAAGAACTTAAATTTCTTCAGTGAGGGAATGAATACATAAACCCTCACAGAGAAGGTCATGCCCTGGAATACACAGACGGCTGAAAATGAGCAAACTAGGACCTACATATTCCATATACATACGCTTAAAGACATAATTTGAAAGTATATTCCAATACATTACAAAATACACTTCTGAACTAAAGAGACCCGTGAAATCACTTACACCTCACTTGGAAACATGGATAGGTAGTGAAGCAGGAAACGGTGCCCTAGGTAAGGATGGGATTTGCTCTTAAATGACTGAGGATGGGAAAAAGACAGGAGAGAACGGAGGAATAGCTTCCATATAGAAAGGATGCGAAATGCACTGAGAGTAAATGTTCTCATTTGCTAAGTCTGCATGATAGATGGGTAAGCATGCTCCTTATGTTATTGGCTGTATTTAGCTAAGTGTTTACAGGGTGTCCAAATTGAGAACTGACTACCTAAGATTCGCAAATATGCTTTGCAAAATTAGAGAGCATGGTGTCTCTAAGCTCACTCGTGTGACTCAAGGAGCTGATTGAAACCCAAACATTGGTAACTAGAGATCAAAAGTAATAAGTGAACCCACCAACTGTTATGGTATCAATGCCTTTAAGATAATTATATTCATCAGCATAAAATCTACACTTCATTTTGTTGTTAAGCAAAATTCCATTAGGCTGGTGTTTCTAACCTTTAAACACTCAATATTTGGGAATCAGACTTCCTTGCTGAATACAGAGTAGTGCATGAAATCTGAGCAGGACACATGAGCAGAAGAGAGAGGCACTAACATTTTATGGTATGTGTTTGGATTATATGATATTCCGTGGAAATTCAAATACAATAATACATATTTTCTACAAGAATTTAAATGACAGAAGAATGGATTAAGTAATCTCAAATGCAATTACTTTTTAAATGTACAATTTGTAAAGAAACCCCAATTGCAGAAGCTACTCTAAAACCAACCCTAATGAGAATAAACCCAGGGTTTATAGTCATATCTCTTTCTTTAACAGTTTAAAAAATATATTTCTTTTATTTTCTTTGAGTTAAGGATTCACTATGTAATCCTGGTTGCCCTGAAACTCACTACATAGACCAAGACGGTCTCCAACACACAGAGAGCCACCTGCCTCTACCTCTCAGGTGCTGTGATTAAAGGCATGCACATTAATGCCCACCTTTGATGATGTTTAATAGTATACTTTCTCCAGCTGAGCATTACCAGGGCTAGAGAATTATATGGCACATCATAGCTGCAAGCCCACTAACTACTACTAATAAAAGGTTATTAGGATCTTTGTATTTCACTTTTAATGGAGAAAACTGTAAAATCACTGAAACTTCTCAACTGTTTTACCGAAAACGACCTTTATGGACCTGTAGCCATAGTGAATTTGAATTAAGCAAAATAATCTCTACTTTCTATGTTTACATTTCTTGAAATAACGTTATTTATTAAAGGTGTTCCAAAACCATGAAAAGACTGCAAAAA
>NW_022196914.1:74430334-74482653 GCF_008632895.1 Mastomys coucha | reverse complement strand
AAAAAAATTCTTAGGATAGAGAATTCTTCATAAAAGGAAAAGAAAACAGAGAGATTCTGGTAAAATAAGAAAAAATTAAAATAAATAAAGCAATAAACAAAAATTAACAAAACATGAGACTGGAGAGATGGCTCAGTGGATAAGAAAGCATTTGCTGCTCTAGCATAAGGCAGGAATTTCGTTTCAGCACCCACTTGGTGGCAGGGGATCCAGCACCTTCTTCTGGCCTATGTGGGCACCAGGAAAAGGCATAGTGCACATCACACATGCAGCAGACCACTCATACACAGGAAACAAAAATAACACATTGTAAAAAAAAAAAACCCAACCAAATAAAAACATTATCTTAATAATAGGCCATTGCTCAAGCAACCTTGTCACCTCATGCTTTATCAAAAAGCCTGTTCCCCCTTAATTAAAAAACTGGCCTTAATTAATGTAAAAGTCATTGAAAAAACCAGAGTCACCAAGTTTTTTTAAAAAAAAAAATCAGTCAAAAGATACTAAGATATTCGAACCTAAGATTAACTAAAACAAAAATATCAGTATAAGAATATGGTAACTTGCCATCCGCCTTTATTGGCCCAGATATGCAACACACATGTACAATTATCTACCTCTGGTTTCCACTTAAATAATTCAAATATTTAGAGAATTACCCAACAAAATGGGCAAGTAGCAGTGTAAGTTAAAATACTTTAGAATTAAAATGTAAATCTTTATATATGAAAGAGAGAAAGGTGTACTTAAGAGTGTGTTTTCATGTTTTTAAAAATCAGGGATTTAGGGTACAAGCCTTTTTTTTTTTTTTTGCAAAATAAGAACTTCATTGAAGATATGACTAAGTGCACATGAGTTATATCTCTGTCTTGAGAGCCATTCTGTTTCATCTTTATGCATCCTGTGGTGACTATTCAATCCTTCTGTCAATGCACAGTTCTAACATCTGGGGAGAGAACACCTTGCTTTTACAGAACAGCCAGGAACCACAACCCGGCTCCCCAACCCCCGTCACCTGTTCCCACAGGCTCCCTCAGCAAGCATGGTCTCATCTCAACTCCTTGCTCCCCCTGTCAAAAGTGTGCACAAGTTACTCAGATTTTCCACTTTGGCTCCTTTTAACAAAGTCCTGTTTTGGCTTGACAAATTATTAGTCGTAACTTTATATGCTAAAAATAAATATTTGACAAATTCTTAAAGTTAAAATTATACTGTTCCACGCAACCTCTAAATTATTTCACAGCTCGTATACAGAGCCCTCTTCCCATATGGCTCGGTTGGCTTGAGTTCACATTTTTGAAAGTGATCCCAAATATCTGATGGAATGACTTCCTGGCCAACTAATATCTGCACTGTATTCATTTAAGACTTCAAAATTTCATTTCAGCTATAGCATGAACTTAGATAATCTCTCTCCACTGTGCTTAGCATAGATGAATCTAGCACCTAAACTTAAATTATCAGCCCCAATAATAAGAAAATCCTCAAAACTTTCCTCATTGCAACTATGCAGTAGAAAATATCTAAATTTTGGGGCAGAAGAAAGGTCAAAGATTTATATGCATACAAATTTTGACATTGCAATGTTTAGTAAAGAAGGTAATTGTCTCTTTACTGTTAGATACCATGGTATCAAAACATAGCAAAGATCACAAGGAATTCATCCAAAAGAAAACCATGTGGTGCTTTCAAAATGACAAGGCTACTTTTCATCAGAACAATCTCACACTTGTATTGAAAGTGTGCATTATATCTTTGCTTGAAACTACTAGATCAATTTTCTCAACATATAAATATTTGTGATTGTCATATGACTGTCAAATAAGAGATTGTGGTTCACATGCAGAATTGTATAGAAAGGGATATTACTAAAGAGAGAAAAAGAACAAGAGAATGTAGAGCCCAGTAAATGAAAGAGGGAGGGGGAGTCGGGTGGGCAAATTAGTACTCACTAACAGTGTCTGTGTGCACTCCACAAATGGCCACTGTCAAGCTGTATTCATTGTCCATTATCTATCTGTACCACTGCAGGCACAGATTCAATGTTTTTGTCTAAGTAGATGTTAACTCACAGGTAAAGAACTAAGATGACAAGGCAAGGGAAAAATACATTTTCTAAGTCACGGAAACAGAAAGCAAGTATTATTTTTTCTTTCATGTTTTCGTTCTCAGAGGTAAGAGGCCACACACATGTGATTCTTCATTTTTGTGAGGACACAGCAGACTGTTCTCAGTCACGGCCAGAGAAGGACTGAGTTCTTACCTGCCTTTTCCATGCCGTAGTGAAGGATGCTGGCCTCATTAGAAACCTTGCTGGCTCCCCAGACTTTCTGTGGTCTGGCTTTGCCGTGATTACTGGTCAAAACCTTTAATTACAGTATATAGTTTGTGCAGCTGCCTGGAAATTGGTCTCGGGGTCAGTGGCTCTTCCCGTTCCCTTCTTTCCATTCTTTTGAAGCAATATTGCTGAACGGAAGGCATTGTTCCAGCTTTCTGGTGTGCTCTGTCTGCTGCACACTATGAATAGCTTTGCAGTCACCCCAGCAATTGGTTCTTCAACTGCCTTTAGGTTGTCAATTGTAATTCAGTGGCTCCAGCCACCTTTTCTTTCATTCTCTTGGGGTCTTTTATTACTTAATTTGCAATAATATTAGGGAATGTCTTCTTCAGACATGTCACTAATGTCTTATTGATTATGAAGCCAGGACTACATCTGACTTTTACGCCTGTTACAATGTTTCAGTATTTTCTTTTCTCTGGACTTCTGATGCTGATCTTTGCAGTTATCTGGTAAGGAATTTATCTTGTAAGGAATTGTACTGAATTCTGAAGGTTTTCATTCTAAAGAATCTAATGAATTTCCCTTAAGATATTCTCACTGAGATTAATTTGTGGTTATAGCTAGAGCTATTTTTGCAAGTTCTCAAAGAAAGACTTTCATTAAAAAAAAAAATTAAGGACTGTTGAAGTTTCCATAGTTCATCCCCATGGTTCATGCTCTATTTTTTAAATACAAAAATTATAATTTTGAGCTCTCTTCAACTTCGAAATAGTTAGCTAAGAGACAAGATCTGTGCAGAGAAATTCATCATGAACTTTCTAGACTCTTAAAAAAAATCTAGACAATGCTTTCAAAAGTTATATAAGGAAAGAAACTATTAAAAATAACTCCCAGGTTACCAAATCTAAAGGAAGTTTTTTTTGTTTTTTGTTTTTTGGTTTTTTTTTTTTTTTTTAAATTTGGGGGAGGGGAGAGAAAGAACAAAAACATCTTGATCTAATGAAGGAAAAAAATCTTCAGTGTATTAAGTCTCAAATCCTCAGCCCTGGACAAAATCCAGCATATTACCCTCTCTCATTAGGCTCAGCCATTCCAGAGAAACTAAGGGTATTTTTTAAGCAGACACTATGTAATAATAATAATGATAATAATTATCATAATGATAATAACTAACGCTTATTGTGCTTTTTATCTTCAAAGCAACTTACTGACATTAACTATGTATCTATCCTCAAATTAATTTAACTCAACAAATGTTTTATTAGCTATGAACTGGAACAGAATTTTCTTTTGCAAATGAAACAAATAAATAAAAATTCAGTGCTTCCTTCTGAATGGCACTAAAGACTTCTGCCTCAAAAATAACTTACTGACTTCAATGAATAATAATTAATGAAATACTATGTTTTACAGAATACAAACTTGAAATATAGGTAGGAATGGTAATATAACTATAAATCTATATTGCTTTGACAAGACAAGGCACAAACACTGTTTAATAAAACAGGCCTCTAATTTCAACAGATATGATTCTTTGTTACAAAATATATAAATATAGAAGAAAAATATTTTTAAAATGTCCCATTTCACCAATATAAGAAATTATTTCAAAGGCTGAACTTGTTTTTATTAAATTATATTTAGTAGTTTAAAAACTTGTCCACTATATTTATTCAGAACTTCATGTGTACTACTCTTCATGTGAGAAATAGAAACAGAAAAAGTATTCAGTGCTAGTGAATGAATCAAGCTCACTATGGTTTTTTAAAAAATAGCCACTTTTTATTTTTAAACAAATTTAAAAAATTATCACTTGGTCTGAAGATTTGATACTTTTTATGAGAATTTTGGGAAGGAAAAAAAAATAGTAACAAGGAACACTATAAAATAGCTCTCTAACAAACACAAGTAAAAGTGCACAAGATCAACCATTTTCAAATACAATAATTAACAGCTTAAAGCTCAAAAAACAAACAAACAAACAAACAAGCCATGCTGCAGGCAGAATGCTGAGGATCCCCTGCAGATAAGAAAGTCAGCAAACACACACCACAGGTCTGCAGCCCAGGAAAACCAGTGTTTCTGTACTCCTCTAGATGGGATGAGAGGAGCTGGAGTAAGTAAAGATAGCATTCAGCAATCAGGATGAAGCAGGCGGCTCCGGGCCAGCAGGAACGCACTTGGGACAAGACCCAGAGGTAGTCAATCTTTGAAACAGCAACACGGAACTACGACTCAGACAAGTTATCCTCCTCCAAAGGGGTTATGAATTTCTGAAGCTGGCAGCCAAGTTAAGAGGCAAGTCACTGGAATATTAGGATCTGGGTAAGTCCAGGGTGCTAGCAGAAATCAGGAATGTGCACCTAAAGTGGCCATGGACCTAGAGAAGACTTTGTGTTGTGATACAATCTTAGGGTAACTTTCCTGGGGACATGGGAATAATGAGAGGTAGGGGAACAGGGGAAAAGAAAGAGAAATCCAGTTACAAGGCACATAGCATTTGAGGTCTGTGGAGTTTCGGCTGACTCCAGGTAAGTCAGAAAATGGTACCACTTTTAACAAGGGCATTGTGGAAAACACAGAGGGGGTGTGGTTCTTTCTGGTTCACAGGGAGAAGCAGAGCCAAACTGGAGCAGCTTGAAGGTAAACTGCAACAGGAAGCCAGGAAGCTGAAGATGAAGGACTGAAGTCTGCAGAGAGGCTCTGCAAAGGCTGAGGGAGAAAGGGACACACAATTACGCAGTCTTTACACATTTCCAACATTCCCAGCCTTACATGAGGTGAAGACGTGCCAACACCAAAGAAAGGAAGAAAATGGGGAAGAGATTGTTTTGGGGAGCATGCGCTGCCATATTTTGAAATGGGTTTCTTTACTGCCCCATTGAAACAATTTCCTGGATAAAAAAGTTCCTTTCTGAAGTAACCGATTCATTTGAGAATGAGGAAATTATTAGTTTACAGTAGACTTGGGACATTCTCATTGCCTTATAGATGCAAGAAACACGGGTAACAAGGAAGACGAGTGAGAGCAAGCTGGACAGGTGGACAATCAAGGAATGCACATAGAAACTTGAATGGCTATACAGTATGTCAGCTGATCTCAGTACTCTCAGCTTCAAAGTTGCTCTTTAAAGTGCACTTTTCATGATGATGTTTTTGCAGCTAATAATGAGGATTGCTAACTCAGCTTTTCTTGTAGGTCAGGGAACATTTTTAAGAAATAACCGAGTCATTCAGCGGAGGATGGACTCCCAAACCCTGTCATTACCTCGCAAAGTTTAATTGTAACAGTGTGGAGGACATCTGTAAGGAATGGACAAAATTATCTGTATCTCTTATATCATTTTAGAATAAGTGTATGTCCCATGAGGGAGTTTCCGAACTGCTCACACCATAGGTATGTACACTGCTCTATGTGAAATCAAATCAGTATTCAAAAACGCTGCCAAGAGGCAGGGCAAGATACATGGAGAGCTCTTCAGGCTTCAAGCACAGTGCACTTCCCAGTGAGAACTGTTGTCCTCCATACACAGGAAATGACTTTTCGTAGCACTCTACACAATTTTAACTGTGGAAATTCTGAGAAGATCCTTGTCTACAGTTCCTTCATAGAATTACTAAAGAGAACTACCCTGTAGTTGAGCAATAGCAATACAAAGTGAAAGATGCAAATGAGAAGTGCATTATTTGGTGACATGTATTAAAGAAAGGAGAAAGACGTGCAATGTGAAGACTATCTCTAAACAGGAATTACGATTAAGCGTGATAGATAAATACCATAAAAATCACATGTATGCTTCTTCCAGAAGACAACCGCTGCCTCCAGATTAAAACCCCTAAGGTCTGAATGCAGTGCTTAGAAAATTTGAACCCAGGAATGCTTGGAAATACTCTTTTCACATTTCTACTCTATTACTTTCAAATATAACACCATGATCCATGAACACCACATCAAAATTAACAAGCACTATAATCACAAATTCCAGCTGCAGTATTAACACTAATTTAGAATCTGTATTTCCCAAGCTATAATTAATGAAGCAGGAAACCAATCAAGTCACTGGGCCTCATGATTCTGCTTCAAAAATCTGTTTCACGGTCTTCATATTTTTTCAATTAATATTTGCAGCAGTAAAAACATTCAATAGTGCTTTTCTAATATAACACTTCTGAAAAAGTTACTTGATTTTGAATTAAGGATACCTATGAACATCAAATCAAATCAAATGGCTGAAAATAAGGAGTGTTTCTTTCATGTTAACAAAATGTGTCATTTTATATGGCCTGGTAAAACTAATAAAACAAAAATAAGATTTTTTTTAAAAAGGCCAGGAAGAAAAAACAAACAAACAAAAACAAAAAAACTGGCGGTCAGCAACCATGTAGAGAGAAAATAGGATTACATTATTGAGTAGAATATCAACTTAACTTCTCAGAAAATACTCCTGGTCTACTTAGTAACTTCAGAACTGAAGGAAGCTCTCCAAAGGGAGTTGTAAAACAAATTAGATACAATTACAATTCGATACAAATAAAAATCCAAACCATTTACTCTTAAGAGTTCTCATTTTACAGCTTTACCATTTAAAGTAGACCAGATTTCCTCCTAATCTATCCACTGGGCCACTTGGCATGAGCAAAGCTTTTTCAAGTATGTTTTCCATAGAGAAAAATTGATGATGCGAATATATGCTGGAAAACTACAGTAACCACACCTCCCCTAAAGTGAGCAGAACACACATCTGGTGTAAGAATCGCCTGACTTCCCAACAGCATACAGGGTGTCCTTCTACCCAGCATTCCCCAAGATGTGTGTGTGTGTGTGTTTTGTTTTGTTTTAAAAAAGTAATGTATGTTTCTACTATCAACTTTTAAGACACAAAATCTTAAAATTATGGTAAGCTGAACAAATCACTACCAGGTAAATAGTGAAGGGAAGGGAAAGATATGTTTCCTACAAGATTCCACTTGCTTCTCCAAGGGCAACGAGATGGTTGGGCAGGTTGCCTGTTTTGTGGGTTATGGAGTAATTTTAACCATTGTCTTCCTTTCTTAACTCTGTGCTCCGTACAGACAGCAACATGCACAGCATGAGATGGAGCTAAAGTATTTAACTTCCTGATGATTTTTATCTCGTTGGAATCCTGGCGACCATTCACTGGTCTCTCCTCTGGGTCTCACTGGCTCGCATCCACTTTTAAGTTAACAGTTATCTTAATAAACAAGTGAGCTCTTAAATCCTGGCACATCTTCCCCCCAGAAAACATAAAATAGAGTAAATTTCAGGAAGAGAGGAAACGAGGAGCCTAAGAGCGCAGTGTCTTTTCTTAACCGTGTCATGCTGTTAGCACTTCCTGGGAAGCTGGATGTATCTTCCTTGATTTTTTTTTTTAGCAGAATTTCCCCCTTAAAAGTCACAGCTACTTTGCAGGGTAAAATATCAACCTTCCAACACTCAAAGCACCCCCAATTATACACAAACTAGTAGGCATAAACAAACAAGTGCTCATAAAGCTAAAAGACACAGAGCAAGTGGCATCTTAACGAAAGGAAGAATAGCAAAATGATGTCTAAGCATTTCGACACAAAAGTCTAAAATGTATTTCAAGTAACATGGGACTCTGCTTTTAAGTGTCCTACCCTGGTCTTCTGTTTCCAACCCAGTTTGAGGTTACTGCTTATACAACACAGAAGATTCGGTTTCACAACTCCATTTTAATGCTAACAATAAGGTATTGATTTAATTCTTAAAACATTCCTAAGAGTATTTCAACCAGGCTTTATCTAAACACACTATAGAGAGTTCCCTCTTTGTCATAAAGAGAAAGACTGGATGCTTCCTTTTCTTTTCCCAGTCAAACTGAAGCTAGGGTGAGCACTTCATTATGCATCTACAGACCTTAGGTCTACCAAGGAATTCTCCCCCCACTGGGTTTCCTTGTGTAGCCCTAGCTGTCTTAGAACTTGCTATGTAGACCAGGCTAGTCTCGAAATCAGAGATTTGCCTGCCTCTGCCTCCTAAGTGCTGGGATTAAAGGCGTGCACCACCATGGGAAGGCTGCTACTTTTCTTTAATTACTACAAAAATATATTTTCCATAATCTATAAAGTGAAAGGGTAGTGAGTCTTGAAGACAAACAGAGGCAACTATAGAGGGTTTTGTGGGATGAGTAATAAATGACTATGTTTCACTGTTTTCTTTTTTTTAAACAAATAAAAAGTTTTTATACACGGGCCCTCTTCCATTTAATACTGTGAAATTAGAATAAATCATTCAAATTAATCCTATGCACTTAGAATAAGTTGGTGGAAAGCCAGACATAAAAAACAAAGCTACCAGCCATGGGTCTTCGCTGAGTGTGAGGGAGGCTTGGAGCTAAATCACATTGGACTCCTCATTCCTTATCTGCTTTTTGGACTGAAGGGCTCCGTCACTCCTATTAATCACTTTAATCCTAAGCCACTGGGGGCATTGTAGTTTGCTGAAGGAGAGGAAAAACATAGACCCTGCAAAGCGCAGGTGCAAAGGAATTCAACAGTGGTAGTTAGAGCCCATTGTACCTAAGTTATGAGCTATTTACAACTTATTATTTTAGTGCCAGAAATCAGAAACTTGGCTCAGAGGGACACGATTTACCCACATAGCCTCCCACTTTCATAGGAAAGAAACAAGCTAGGAAATGCACTTAGGTTAGGAAAGCAAACAGTGGTGCCATATTGAAATCTACTTAGCGGCATGGAACATGCGAGATAAGACACCAGGTTTGCAGCAGCAGCAAGTATCTAAAAGGAACAAGAATATGATACTGGAGGCTGAGCGATGTCTGTCAAACCCACAGCATATCTCTTTGAAAGCTAGTGGAAAAGGAACCAAGCCCAAGGTTAAATTAAAATGTTAAGTTAGCCAGACCTTTACCTCTTCAAAAGAAATGGGAAAATAACCAGGGATTTGTTTTTCAAGTAAGCTTAGGTGTAGAAATGTATTTTTTCATAGGACTCATAACGGGCTTCCCACTTTCACTGAAAATGATGGTTCTGCGGCGGAAACACTATGTCCGGCACACCCATAGGCCTTCCTAGATTCCACAGCAGCGGCAATGGTTCAACACTCAAACCCAGTGGACAGACTTAGGAGCACTTAAGGAAGACATGCGTACCTCTTGTACTGAGCGAGCTGCTGGCTTGTCTTGATGATTGGCCAATATCAAAAAGGGCAAAGTGCATAACTGTGGGTGCTGAAGAGCGGAGTGCAGTTCATTTCTAGCAGTTTCTAAATCATCCTCTGAAGAGGCGCTGTCTAATACAAATATTACCCCTTGAGATCCTTGGTAGTAGCGGCTCCAGTACTTCCGGATATTATCAGCTCCTGTCAAAATGAAATACATTTCTATCTTAAAAACAGTACACATCAACTTAAAGAGGCGCCAATAACAATTCCTACTGGAAACCAATGTATCATTTCAAAAACTGAGTGCTGAAGTCTGTGGTACAGACCAAGCATCTCAAACATACAGACCATGTAGATAAGAGGAAGGCATTTATAGCCCATAGAATGCAGCTGGGAAGCAGAGTACAGATGTTACATTGATCTTCATGATTTTATCAAAATCGAGGGAAAATGACCAGGAAAACTCTTCTTTTTATTAAAGACAAAAGAATGAACTGTACTCTCCACAAACTGAGTGACACCCAAACTGAGAGCAATGTGACCTAGACATTCACCATGGCACCTTGTTATACCATGGCTGTAAGCTTGGTGGTAACTTTTAACAGAATAAAGCTACGTTTGATGGAAGTGTTCACGTGATGGAAACTTCATCTTTTAATTTCATGTTGATGGCGTTTGGAGATGGGATTCATGGAGGTAATGAGGGTTAGAGATACGAGGTAAGGACGCCACGATGAGATGTGGCCTTATGAAAGGAGGAGTAGACAACCACACTTTCCTGCTCAGTGTCTCTGAGCAGTGATGTCAGCTGCCACAGCAAGATGCAGTGTGACCCTCACCAGATACAGAGCTTCAACCTGGGACATCCCTGCCTCCAGACCTGCAGTTAAATGTCTTTTCCTTAGAAACTGCCCAGTCTGTACTTTGTTTTAGCAACAGACACTGGACTGGGACACAGAGCTGGGCAGCCTGGTTTAACTCCATGTACAGAGTTATTAGCACAATAATTTTTTATGACTAAATACTAAAATTTGTGAACCACTAAAATCCTGGCCTTTCATGTACCTGTATAAATCCACTTGGGTTCACTGCTCATGAGACAAAAGCAAAGGCAATGCGCATACTCATGGTGTCGGGGAGACATGGTGCTTAGGAGAAAAATCAAGAAGGACGGTTTTATGGAACTTGGTAGTTCTGATGGAATTGTTTTAATAATTGAATTCTGAATTGAATTTGCCCAGGAAGGGTGTGTGTATGTGCGCGTGTGTGTGTTGGATGTAGTTGGTTATATAACCAGAATTAGGTAAGTAATTTACTAATCTGCACCACATGATCTAATCCCAATCAGTTAATAACTATGCGTTTTAGTCACATATTGAACATTTGGCTCCTGTGTGTGACATACTGTGTTAAACGTAAAGGACCCAGACAGTGCAATTTGGGACTAGAGTTGGGGTACACTGGCTTGCAAAGGCCATTCATGTCTATTTCTTCCCAACACTACATTCAGTGATGTCCTACCATCAGCTCAAAATGACCCACGGTGGAAATATCCTACTAGTAGAAGTGAATCTCCCTGGCAAGCCAATACATCACTGGATAAATAGGGCAGCTCCCATTCTCAGTGAGAAACAGGAAATCTAGAGGTTCTGATCACAACTTATTAAAGTACCACCACTGATGTGCCCGCTTAGAGCAAGACAAATAAATTAAAAGTCAATACATGTGATAAGGCAGCTAGCATCTATTAAGTATTTACTATATTCCTGGCAGCATGCTGAGAGTTGAAAGGAGACCATACAATTCTTCCATTAACTAAGATCTGGAAGTTTAACTGACTTAGGTTCTGAAACTAATTTTCAGATCCTAAACTGTAAGATAACTCACCATTGCAGTATACTAAAGAGCCTAGATACATAAAAGCATTGGGGGGGGGGGGTGTTGAAAAATGGCCTTAAATAAACAAACAGGAGGGATGTGGACAGTGTTGAAAACCATTAGAAAGGATCAAACCAAGGAAACAACTGGATTATTTGACATATGAAATCGATTGCTGAAGTCATTAGGGAACCGACAGAATAAAAGAGCTACTGAGATTAGCCACACCTAAGGTGACGTTCCCTAGAAGCACAGCCGGCAATGGCCCTGCTTGCATGCATGATTATAGAAAGAATGCTGTCAAGAGAAGTCAGGAGTGAAAGCAGTAAACTAGATGGGGGGCAAAATGGTGGTAAAGATCTGATGTCAGAGATCTCACCCCTGCTTGATCCTCCAAGGATCTCTTAGAGTCTGGACCGAATCATGTAAGACCTCCAGTCCCAAGGCCAGGATATCTCTGTATAGTTACTGGCTGTGAGCCACCCCTAGGTACTTGTAGGGGGCTGGGACCAGATCTCATAATTTCCCAACGTATCTGGCTAGGGCAGTTCCTGTCAGCCAAGAGTGGTCCTCTGGAGAAGGGTACAGGTGTGAGTCATTAGCAGCCAATAGCATAGCAGCTGGGAGACGGATGCACTGGCCCAGTAAAGGAGATCTGTGTATGATACTGACAGCATCTGTTACAAGCTAAATCCAGACACTATCCATATGCTAGAAACCCATCCATAAGTCTGCGGGACAGAAGTGACAGCCGACTCATCCAGTGAGGACTATTTAAAAATAACAAAGGACCGTGTGTGTATGCACCAAAATTTACTACAAATTTTACTAACATAAAAATGTGAGATACACAATTTTCATGTAACAATGCAAGTATTTGTTCTACTGCCAATTCCACAAAGCCGATGAGAATGTACAGAATGTTTTCATTGATTTTGGAACTGTAGAAAAACCAGTGGATGCATATCACCAATAACTAGTCCTTCCATGCCTGGTGATGGTCGGCTTAAGTGTCTTATAGGGACTAATTCACTCAAAGACAACCTGATGAGATAAGTAATAGATTTTAAAATTAAAGATATATTTGTTTTTACTTTATGTGTATGAGTGTATTCTCTGTGCATCATGTATGTACAGTGCTGTCAGAGGCCAGAGAGGACATCAGATCTCCTGGAATTGGAATTGAGAAGGTTTCAGCCACCAAGTAGGTGCTAGGAACAGAACCTGGATTCTGTGCAAGGGCAATACAGTCTTCATGGCCTCTACAGCTCCAGAGATAGTTACTACTATCATTTTCAAAGTAGTAATACAAAAACCAACACACAAACTATTATATCCAAGACTATGCATTCAAGATTCAAAATTCAAAAGTCTAAATGTGATTGAGACAGAGTGATTACTGACCAGAAGTGATGAGCTAAACGAAAAACTATATTGCCACATAAGTCACGGTGACAGGGAGGGGCTGGAACAAATGGTACCTAACATGCACATGCACACACACATGCATGCACACACACATGTATACACACCCCAAGTGGCACTACTTGTAAAACATTTCCCAACCAACTGACCCAATCAATACTTTTAAAGAATCTAGTCCATACAAGATAATAAGAAGGGTGTAAAAAGATATACTTAGAAAGCTATTACTTATCTTAATTCAAAATATAAAATCTTATAAAAGTACATTGAGTATAAGGCCTATAAGTCTATCAGAAGGCGCTGATGTTCTCCTTCTCATAAAGGTGTGATGGTGCACACCATTAATCCCAGCACTCCAGAGATAGAGGAACTCTGTGAGTTCAAGGCCATCCTGGTCAAGGAAGAAAGTTACAAGGACAGCCACGGATGTTATAGGAAGAATCCTTGTCTTGGAAAACAAACAAGAAATAAACAAAAACTCATATCAGAAGGAACAAATATACCCACACACTGAATGATGGCCAGGGCACCAATTATAAAGAAGAAAACACTGGACACATATTTAAGAAACTCATCCACTGGAAATTCAGGGGACACAATGGCAATCCAATTCAGTCATCTCTTTCAAAGAGAAACTAGACTTTCATTTGCCACATTTCCAAATATGTAAGGCTTCAAAATGGTGAGACAAAACGACAAGACCTCAGTCAACAGTACTGATGAATGGGAAAAAAAACAGGAAAATACTGTACTTTTTCAAGTGTTCTTTGTATGGTAGAAGATATATTTTATTGTTAAGAGTGAAAAGAATTTTGTTCTCTTACAATAAAATCTCCATGAAACCTTGGGAATGCCTGAATTTCTTCACAAACATCAAGTTTGGAATCCTAAACTGCAATTTATCCAAAAGCCAATGGCTTTCGTTAGCAGCAGCCTAGTCCAGACTGGGGCCAAGGAAACCAGTAAAGAGAAAATGGGTGGCAGGGTGGACAACAGCTGAGGTAACAAAGTAAAATGAGAAATGGTTGTGTTAGCCACCAAGCTACCAAGTGCTTTGAGGATGGAGATGAATTGGGAAGGCCATGGCCTTCTATTTGATGGTCACATTCCACCCAGGACTGAGAGGAAAGAGTTTATTTCAGCTTACACTTCCATACTGCAGTCCTTCACTGAGGGAGTCATTCGGGAAGGTGGGTAGGAACCTAGAGGCAGGAATGGATGCAGAGGAAACTGATTTGCTTATAATGCCACACATGGCTAGGGACTACTGTACGGGTAGTGTCACTGTAGATCCCCTGCTCAGCTAGCTGTCTTAGAACATCCAGGGCCACTTGCCCTGGGGTGACACTGTTTACAGTTAATTGGGCCCTCTTATCTCAATCAATTAAAAAACCGTACCACAGGTCAATCTGGGGATCAGGAGGAATTCTCTTCAAAATGACTCAAGCATAAGTCTAATTGACTTAAACTAGCTAACAGAAACACACACACACACACACACACAGACAGAGAGACAGAGAGACGGATCATGACTGCCAGACAGACAGAGAAAGAGGAAGAGGAAGAGGAAGAGAAAGAGAAAGAGAGATGGGGGAGTCAATATTTTTAAGTTGTAAGGAATCCGGAGGGATCTAAAAGTTCATTCTAACAGCTACCGGGGAAGCTACATTCAAGATACCTTAACAAGAATAGAGGAAAAAGAGAGACAAAACATGCTCTCACGGTCAAGACCATATCCATGGCAAACTTTGGATGTTAATATTTTCTAATTAGTCACCAATTTGAGTTGCAAATGGGACTTAAGTGACGATCTAAAGTAAATGACAGAAAGTATAAATATGCTAATACTTACAGTTAAGTACACCAAACAAAGAATCAAAAGAAAAAGGAGGAAAAAAAGGAAACCACAGAGCTGCAGATAATGAAAGAGCTACAGGAAAAATGACCTGGCAAGTTTCTTCTTAAAAAGCAAACATGTGGTATTGAAGGAGAAACCTCCCCTCACCACCCTGACAATGGAGGACTACCAAGCTGAAAAAGACAGTCCCAGAAACACAGCAAGCGTTCACCAGCCACAGAAGAGCAACAGGTGAGTGCCATTGATTTTCATCTTCTCTAGCACACCTACAGAGCACATAACCTATTCCATCACACTGAGCCTCCCTTTGCCCATCCCACCTTTACTGTTCTCACTGAATAGGGGCAGGACTGGGTCAGAACATAAGAACTGTGTTCCAAGTTCAGTGAACAGTGTGCTGGCTAGTTTCATGTCAACTTGACACAGCTATCATCATCTGAGAGGAAGGAACTTCGAATGAGAAACTGTGTCTATGAGATCAAGCTGTAGGCAAGCCTTGCAGAGCATTTTCCTAATTAGTGATCGTTGGAGGATGGCCTAACTCCTCATAGATGGTGCCATCTCTAAACTGCTGGTACTAGGGTCTACAAGAAAGCAGGATGAGCAAGTCACAGAGGAGCAAGCCAGTAAGTAGCATCCCCCCATGGCTTCTGCATCAGCTTCTGCCTTCAGGATACTGCCCTGTTTGAGTTCCTGTCCTGACTTCCTTTGATGATGAACTGTGATATACAATGAAAGCCAAGAAAACCCTTCCACCTGAAAGTTGCTTTGATCCTGGTGTTTCAACACAGCAACAGTAACCCTACCCAGGACAAACAGATAATAGACTTATGATCAATTTTCTTTCCAAACTGCAAAGAAGATGTTGTTTTTCCCATTGTTACATGGGGACTGTCTCCCCAGAAAGTCAGAGTAGCTCCAGGGCTGTTGGAATGAATGGAATGTGCAATGTGAATGAGCATGCGTGTTTAAGAAATGATCCCACAGACTAACAGGAACAGAGAATCTGCACCAGGTGAATGGCATCCTCAAAGAATGTAAGCTGGAAGAAAACAGAGAAGGGTGAGGAGGTGTTGCATCCTCGTTATGATGGGCATGTTACATGAAATACAGTCACAAGCTAAAAATACATATGAAGGTAGGACATACGTGGGCTCTGTTGGCCAGGCAGAGTGACAATAACTGAAGAACTGTGCATCCCTCAGGAGCATGATCTGGGATGGTCTGTCTAGGTTAAAGGCCCCTGTCTTCTGTTCAGTGCTTGTGAGTAATTCTTTCAGACAGTTCCACCTACCCAAAACCAAGCTTCTGCCAGGCTCAACCTGTCAAACCTCCAGCATTCCCAAGCCTTGGAGATTCAACAAACCTTACCAGGCCCTAAACAGATAGCTAACTACATAGCCTGAAAAAGATGAATTATTACAAAGACCTAAACTTCGTATTTTATAATTTACAAATTGCAAATTATTACACATATCCATATGGAGAAAATGTTAGGTGGGAACAGTTAACTAAACCAAACCAAAGGTTAGAATCACGCAAGCAGACAGCTTCTGTTTTCTTTCTTGGAATCTCCAGCACAAAAAAAAAAAAAAAAAAAAAAAAAAAAAAAAAAAAAAAAAAAAAAGTCTGAGGGATAAACACAAGAGACCCTAGAGCCAGAGTGAGCCAAGTGTATCAGGGTAAGATGGAGCCCAAAGGGAAGGCCACCAGCCAGGAAGCACTGGGGTGACATGGTTTATCCTGCTAGTGATCTCAGAGCCAGCACCGAACAAGCACAGTGGTGAAGGAGCAGGTCTTACCTATACATCCACCAGTCTGCTGGATGAACACCACTGAGGAGGGTAGATGTTTCCTTCCCAGCACTATCAGGCTGCCTGGGGGAGCTTGGCAATGAAAGAGCCAGCAGTAATAGAAAAATCCCCAGGCAGAGAACCTAAGGTGCTGGCAGTTTGATAAGTGGGGTTATGGGCAGACACCAACAGGGCCTCCTTCAGTCATGCAAGGAATAGCACAGGTATCAATTCAGGCCATCTGACCAATGGTTGGCTCAGAAGCAGAGAAGACCAAACTATAAATTACAAGAAAGTGAAAAGCAAGACTTGGTTTTCATAACATCCACATCCTCAGGACAAGAGATGGCCAATATGCCTGCTACCATTAAGCAGCAGCTCTCAAAATCTAGCCTTTGAATGTGCTTCAGGAGGCCCAGAAGCCCGAACTAAGTAACAGCCAGACTAGGGACAGCAGGTTGTTTTCAAAGTTGACATTTTCACACTCTCTGTGGAGCTGATGTAACTAACATTGCTGGCAGGTGACATGAATGTAGGCTGGGGCAGCAGGCCTGCAAGCATGCATCCCTGACTGCCATACACTTTCAGAAAAAAGGGGTACCGTCATTTTAATATAAGGATATCTGAATCAGGAAGTAAAAATTATCAGTCTTGTTAAATTAACCCACAGGCATCTTTTTTATTAACATTCCGTATGACTTAAGCAGTAGCATGCAGCAAGAATTCTTGTGACATACTGGCCAAGACAACTGTTTCGAGGATCACTTGTGCAACTGTTAAGAGTTTTAAGTCAAACCACCTGCTTTTTTTCCTTTCTCTTTTTACCTGGAATTTTAATGGATTCAGACTATGATTTATGCTACTTTGTGGAAAATAAGCAACAGTATTCATTGTCAAGGATAAATTTTATTTTCAAGCAAAAGCCAGAGTTCTGGAAAAGTTGTATCTGCTACTGTACATTCAATAGCTTCTCGCTGAGGAAGACTGATGGTAATCTTAACAGATACATATTTATAATGCAACATGTCAATATTTGGAAAAGCCAAAGAGCTTGATGAATCGAGATCTTTGAAATGGCTGGTAGGTGAGGCTAAAAAGCCTTGTGTAGATTTAAAAAAACAAATAAATAAAGCCCTGATATAAGACTGTTAGGGCGGATATGAAGGACCAGAAGTTTGCTGATTTGAATCCATTCTGCAACTGGCGTTCAGGAGTATACTACTTGATGGATTTCAGAGGAGTGCCAGAGAAAACAACCAACAGTTATCAAAGAAGACTATTAAAAAGACGCCTTTCTTTTAGAACTGCATGTCTACGTGAGTCTGGATTTTATCCACATGCTCCAATCCAAAGTATACATAACAATGGATTAACAACTGAAGCAGATATGAGAACCAAGCCTCTTCTTCTATGACTAAAATGGATATGTCATCATCTATATATTTGTTCTTAAATATTAATTTTCATTGAAATGCTGTTTATATTAACATACAAGTTTATAATTATTCCTTTTAAAGGATTTTAAAAGTACATTTCAATTTTATCAGATTTAACTTGTAACAGGGCAAATACTGATCCATAGAGACGATATAAAAAGGAAGGCATTTGGAGGACTCACTTAGTTTTAAAAGCATGAAGGTGCCTGAGACCCCAGACAGGCTTTACAACTATATACACTCACTGTCTGTCAAGATTCAGGCATTTAGGGTTTTATTTGAAAAGGAACACAAATCTTACTTTGAATTATCTTTATCCTCACTCTGTCTCATGTTTAAAGACAGGATGATGGGAATGAAGGCTCAAACACTGAATGATCACACTAATCTTCATAGTCTTCATATGTTCAAGTTAGAATCTAACATTGCAAGGTCTAGAGAGAGATTTCTGCAACGTCTATAGCGGAAGAACGGAATCTTCAGCTAGCACAGCAGTGGACGATTCCAAGGGAGGTGGTCCTTAGCCTGTGTCATATAAAACAGAGCTTCAGACATCACTAATAAATGACACACCAGGCACCCTTTACAACATCACATTCAGCAGATCACCTCACAAGGTGAGGTGATCACATCACATCACCTCACAAGCAGATTTGAGCTCTCTGGTAGCTGCCTCCTGCTCTCTCTTCCCCTTCAGTTCCTCACTGGGCTGCTCACTTTCATTGCCTTCCATCTCCTTCACCAGAGCAGCTTTCAACTGGCTGTGGCACAGATCTAACACAAGCCACTAAAGACTTCTCCAAAAACTTAGCTGGAATTACATTAGCACACAGCCCAAAGATCTTACATACCCCCACTGAAAGGTTCCCATTGTATATTGCCCTCATACACCCCACAAATGCAACCGAGTTCTTCTTCCCCTGGACCCCGTCCAAGTTTCTCACCTTCCTGCTTTTGGGTCTGTTATCTCCTCTGCCTGGACTTCTGATACTATCAGCTGTACTCTGAGCCCTGACGCATTTAAACCACTAAGTGTCCTTCAAGGGCTACATCGAATGTTATCCACTGCACCATGTTTCCCTTGATCTTCTAGCAGGTAGTAATTGCTTCAGAGATGGAGCCTTTTATGCTTGGTTCTCTCTGTAATGCTTTTCTCTCTGTAGCATGGCTATCTAAATGCATACATCACCTTCCAAGTCATCTGAAAGCCACTGGGAAGGTTAATATATTTATGTATCTGGCCATCTCCCTATTGAAACATGTGAAACACAAACGTTTACATATGATTAGAATAATAAATACCTTTCAATGATTTCAACTTTTATAAAATGTTTATATTTCCCAAATGGCAGAGTGTACAATGTGTCTCACCCACAATCATTCCATGCTATAGAAGCAACTCATTGTTTGGTGGAAGGTGATGTTTGTTAGTATTGTTATTTGAGCTGCAGAACTTCTTTTTTTATTATTTTGATTTTTTTTCAAGACAGGGTTTCTGTAGACCAGGCTGGCCTCAAACTCAGAAATCATCCTGCCTCTGCCTCCCAAGTGCTGGGATTAAAGGCGTGTGCCACCACTGCCTAGCTAGTATAGTTATTTGAATTACATTTTTTAAGTTTCTGGCACATTCCAGTTCAGCTAGGCATCTCTCAACTTTCAACTGCTAATATTACATAGATTTCCTTAAACAGATACACAATGACTGTTCACTCTTCTAATATGTGAACACATGCAGCCACAATGCAGCATGTATTGAGCACTTCACAAATAAGCATTGCCCTGTGCCTTTGGGAGTCTTTTGGTGTAGTTCTTACATGATCCTGATACCTAAGCAGCACCTCAGGGAGACTGCAGACAGAGAAGGCTGTGGGGATGGCTCTGCAACAGATGGCCTTTGCACTCCTGTAAACACAAGGGACCGACCCCCCTCAACACCCATAAGCCCCAAGGCAATCACAACTGGCATTCTAAGTATTTATTAGCAGCAAATTTTGAAGCCACGAGGAAGATACAAAAAGCAAAGCTCTTCTGTAGTATTCAGAAAAAGAAAAACAAACAAACAAACAAACAAAACAAAACAAAAACCAAAAATCTGTTGGCCAGATTAGAAAAGCTAAAATGCGAATAATTCTGCTCAAAACTGCCACTGACCACCACAGCCCAACCAGAAGATCCAATCAGGAAGTTCCTGGTTGAAGGTACTGGGTGAGGGTATCTGTTACATATCTGCTGAAAATAAGTTATTTCACTTTGTCCAAATGTTCCTGCTTATGTCATAGCTTGTGATTTCTCTTCTTGTGACATACCTTAATTTACCTACCTATCTTACAAAAAAACTAGTAAGAGATGTATATGGTTATACATTAAGGTACACTCACAGGACTGTTAGGACAAACAAACAAACAAAAAGGTTTATCACAATATTTAGAATCTGTTGTGTTCACAAACATTAACTGTCATTTTGTTATTTTTAAGCTATTATGTAGTCACTATTTAAGCCTATAACTTTACAAACTCCCAAGCTACCTAGAGTTCTAAGACCTAGAAATATAAGACTAGAGAGCACTGGGAATTACAGTTCTCTCAATTCCCAAGGGAGCCCATGCCATGCAAGTAAACCAAGCATTGATTTGGGACGAAGCCTTTGTCTTCTGTAACTTTCTCCCACGGCCTGTATCTCCCTTAGCCTCCAGTCACTTTGATTCCTCTTTGTTGTCCAGATTTTGTTCCACCATTAAAAAAAAAAAAGTTATTCTTCACCTGGAAATGCTCAGTACTGGGCTAGATTTTTAAAGCAAACAAAAAGCACAGAAAGAAGTACAGTTAATCAAAGTAGTATTCATGGGACACTGTGATCTTCAAGGCCGACACACAGCCTACCATGAATGTTACTCTCTTCTTTCCCTCTTGTGGGAAGTCCCCAGATAGCCAAAATTCCATACCATTTCATCAGCAGCTCACATACAGCTCTCCTTTAAATAAATAGGACTGGATTATGAATAGCAGAAAAGCAAACCCAATCCTAGGCATGAAATGGCCTCAGCTCCTCAGGCATTCTTGCAACTATAACCCACCTCATGGCTCTTAAGCATAATTGTCTTCTCTAGGCAACTGTCTCTTGTCAACTTTGGTGGACACCCAACAGACTTCTTGTTTGTCAAGGTCAAATCTGCACCTCTAGGTGCCTGGTTGGAGCTGGTACAGAGCAGACAGTATTTGTTGACTATATTAATAAAAGAATGAATATTATGCTGGTTTATTCTTCACGGAGTTGAGTATAAACAGTCTCTTGCTTTTGTATATCTCAAACATAACTCTTGTATGTTCTCTCTCTTCCTTCTGCATTTAATTAAGTTCTGCTTCTTTCTAAAGCAGAGAAGTCCACCTTGTCCTTTCAAAAGGAAGCTCTCCCTTTATGCTTGCAAACTGCCACAGTGAATGGTGATAGTGGCAGGATCTTCCACTCCAGACACCTCTAGACAAGCACTCCCTAGAACTGAAGCTATGTGCATGAAGCATTAAAATCATATCTAAAAGTGATCACACTTCCTCTTTTACGCAATTACTATACATTAAAATAAGACTAGCCACGAAAGCACATGCACCACGCAAGAGATTTCGTCATACCAAATCCTATTATTAAGTCAGTAATTGTCAACTTTCATCTTTGATGCTGTGGGATCTATGCTATTATCTCAAAAGGCAAGTAGGACCCTCAAAATGAAATTAATTTTAATTAGCTTAAATATAACTGTGTCTGTGACACAGAGCACTTGGAAACAGAGGATAATAAAAACAGTGTCACAGTCTAAAACGATTAGGAATCAGAGAACTAGCAAAGAGAAGACAAATGAGTTTGAAACAGCCTGAGGTCAAGACCTCACAAATACAGTTTCCCAAGAAGAACTGGGCTCGGAAGAAGAGAGAGAGGCAGTAAGATTCAAATGATGCTATGCCTACTGCCTAAGTTGTATTTGTGTTTATTTTGGGCCAGTTAAGCAACACAATTGCCAGAAAAAGAAGACAGCATGAGAAGAAACATTTATTAGGTATCCAGTGGAGTTCCACAATGTTGAATTATCTTATAGCTGTGATATTAGGCTGGGACTGACCTCTTTTCATAGCTGGCTGGTAGGGAGAGCCGTTCGTAGCCTTACTCTAGATGAGTAAAAACAATGGTAAGGAGCGATTGAAAATGTCTTTTGATCTGCTTGACATAGCTTATATTCATTTTAAAATATTTTGCTTTCAATTCTAATCATGGGCTTACTATTAGTTTGAAAATTTCCTGCTCCACACTAATAGCTGATCATAAAGTGAAGTAATAGGGGGAAAAAACCCAAACAACCCACATCCTTCACCTTGCACCTATTCTTTGGTTGGGAGTGGTGCTAAGATTTCATCTCTTCCGTACTTTGAATGATTAAGGTCAAGAACCAGACTTCAGTACACAGTCTTGATCACAACTCTGCTAAGGATGTATCATTGCTAGTAATGGATGACTAAGAAAACATTCTAGACACAATTAGGTAGCACTAAGACAGTATCACATATTCTTAAGGTTTCCATAAAGTCAACAGTGACTACTTTTATACCTGCCATAGTGCTGCCACTGGCACACAAACATAGATTTTTAAGTTTACAAGAGCAAAAGTCTCCCAGGAAGGAGATCAGCCATCTTGACACAAATTACCCATGAGGCACAGGAACCTGATGTGGTGAAGGACAAGGCTTAATGTCTGTAAGATGTTGTCTGGAGCCTGGGCTTCTGATGTTGACACCTTTGTGTCATCTCTTCCCACTGATCACAAGTAGATCTAGGCCCTTTCATGTAACAATCAAAATATGAGAGAGCAGGGTAACATCATTTCTATATTGGGTTACAAAACCCTGTAACTTCCATTTCCATCTCCTCTCCCATGCTCCACTGCCTTTTTGGTTTACAAGCTTTCATCTAAAACCTTCCAAGGAACTGAGATTTCACAAGAGAACTTAGAGAAGGATCCCTGTGTGGATGACCAGCATCCAGCTGTATGAATGGCATCCCACTGTATGAACAGCACATTCTACTTTATCCACTCACTTGTAGATAAACATGGAAGCTGTTTCCATATCCTGGTTATTTTAAATAAACTTGATATTTACACCATCATGAAAGTTTGCCCTAGTTTGTATGGGTTTTACCGCTGTGAACAGACACCATGACCAAAGCAACTCTTATACGGACACTATTTAATTGGGGCTGGCTTACAGGTTCAGAGATTCAGTCCATTAACATCAAGCAGGAGCATGGCAGCATTCAGGGAGGCATGATGTAGAAAGAGCTGAGAGTTCTACATCTTGATCCTAAGACCAACATGAGAAGTTTGGCTTCCAGGCAGCAAGGATGAGGGTCTTACAGCCCATGCCCACAGTGACAGACTTCTTCCAACAAGACCAGACTTCTAATAGTGCCACTCCCTGGGCCAAGCATATTCAATCTGTCACAGTTTGTTAGAACAACATTTTTGGGATATTTTACCCCCTTACTTCTCTAAAGACAAGAGTCTCAATCAGGAGCCCAGGCTAACCTCAAAGTCAGAGTGATCTTCTGTCTCAGTCTTCCAAGTTCTGCCATCAGTGGTGTGAAGCTCCATGCCTGCCTGGGGTCCTCTTTTCAGGGTCTTAAACTTAAAAATTACTGCCCAAGAGTGAAATAGCTGGCAATAGTTATGGTACTTCTATGTTTAACTTATTGAGGAAACTCATGTTTAGTCTCCAACTTCAGGATAAACTTTTGAACAGCAATAGATAATGCACTCAAACACACAGCTAGGGAGTTGCTTTCTCCATGTGGATTAATAAACTACAGGGGCAAAGTCTTAATAAGTTACGGAGAGTGTTCTCAGCAGCCCATTCTTGCTCTGGCCAATGCTATTTACCGCACTCTCCAATGCTTCTTTCAAAAGTGATACCTGAAAACTAAAGTGTAGGAGGACTTCCTGAGTGCCACATATGCTGTGCTGTATTCCAGAGGTTTTAAAAAAAAAAAAATGGGTTCTGTACCACACACACACAGATCTCCAATGAGAATAACCTCTGCTGATATGCCCCTGTCTCTGTTTGTCATGTTCTTTTCTCTACACACTCATGTTGTCAGTGTTTATAGTCCCTGTTTCAGCTACATCTAATATCTCCAAACCACCATGCACATGTTCTACTATCATATCCAGGCATGGTGGAGGCCCAAGCCTTCAATCTCAACACTCAGGAGGCAGAGGCAGAGGCAGGTGGATCTCTGAGAGTTAAAAACTAGCCTGGTCTACAGAATGAGTTCCAGGAAAGTCAGAGCAAATAATGAGACCTAGCCTCAAGAAACCAATAAGTAAGTAAGTAAGTAAGTAAGTAAGTAAGTAAGTAAGTAAGTAAGTGAATCAGTGAGTGAATGAATGAATGAATGAATGAATGAATGAATGAATGTTCTATCATCTGCCATATGTCCCCTTGTAGATGTGCTCCAGGTATTTTAAACTCAACTTGTCCCCAGATGGCCCTTACCCTTGCTATATTGCCTCCCTCAGAGGCTCCTAAATCTCCAGGCTGAGGGCTGATAGCCAAAAGTCAAATTGTGAATCTTAAGTCATTTTATCTGTTACTCTAATTCCAAAGAGTCTATAAACCATTCAGTCAACTATGGATATGCCAAAACTCCTGCAATTTTCCTTTGCTTCAATTATGACTTACTGAGACAATTCCAGTGATCACTTCAAATCTGAATCCAAATATTATTTCCCTACAAAAATTCCCTTGTATTTTTCACAAACCTGCTTCGTCTGTGTATTGTTATCCTAGAGGAAAATGTGTGTCCTTTCAATTGACAGAACTAGACATATCATAGGATTAATTCTGGGTATGTTGGGCAGCTATGACCGTGAGCAAACAGTCTTCACTGCATTCATGTGTGCTCAAATAAAATGATATGACCTATGTCTACTACATCAACTACAAGATGTTTACTGAGCGCCTCCTATACATCACACAAAACAGTGGGAGTCACAAATCCTGTGGCAAACCAATTAGACTTGGCCCCTGCCTGATCCATTGGCTCATAGGTTAGCAGGTCACCAACTCTGTAATATCTGTATGCCTCTATCTAGCACATTTAGGCTTTGTGAAACTTCTGAGTAACATCAGCCTGCTCCCTAAAAGCACAATGATTTTTCTGCCTTTCAAAGTATTACTCACATGGGGAAGTTACACTTCTGTGAGCCTTTAAAATAAATATTATTGCCATCATCACTACACTAAGAGCAGGCAAACAAAGTAAATCCTATTCTTATAACTCAAACCTAAACAGCCACAGGATACACCAACTATCCAGAACACAACTGAAAACTAGAAGCTGTGGGGCGGCAAACAGAAATGTCCTCAAACTAACATCCTAGAGCTCACTTGCCCAGTACACTGAAAGGCCCCCAGGGCCCACACAGAAATTTTGCCTAGAGGAAAAAAAATGTGATCACACTTAATTTCTTGGCTCTCTACTCAGAGCATATTAGAAGCAGTAAATCATTTGTGGGAAATGGAGGGAAGAATGAATCCACTAGAGAGAGGGACATGGACAGTAGCAAAATAGAACAGAGACAGGAATCTACAAAGGAAGAAACTAAAAAGCTAAGAAAATTACAGAAATGAGAGCACAGCGGTTGAGACTTAACACAGCGCTGAGAAACCATTGTCTCGATGTTGCTCAAACAAAATGATGAATTACACTCCTGAGACTTTCATTTTTGTTATAGGGAGAAATGAACAGGCAGATGTAATCACGCCTAAAAGTGTGGTGAAAACTGCTACCCAGTCCTGGCAGCCCTCAATCTGATCCAAAGGAACTTCTGATTCCTTCTCTGAACTATTCTGAAGTTGTCTACGGATGTTAATTTCGTTTCCTTTGCATATACCTCTAAAGATAAGATCCTTTAAAAAACATAACCAAATTCTCATCATTATATCGAGAGAAAATTAAGATCAAATTGTTAACTTTTTAACCTATTCCTTCTATTAAAATCTATAAAGATATTAAATCAGGATTTTTTTGTGTGTGTGTGTGTGCAATTAATGTAAGTGGTTGAATGCCAGGGTACATGGGGAGCTGTGGAGCACCTGTCTCGCTAACCTAACGTCTGCTTGAGATGGAGCGGCTTTAAATTATGGTGCTTTGGTACTTACACTAGGTTCTTTAATCAAGGGAAATGCTTTTTTAGAAAATCGCTCATTAAGATAATTTTGTTTAGTCTACAACAGCTCCTTCAGATGTGAAGTGTAATAACTTGATTACTATTTGAGCAGTATTCTCTCCCTGAAAGAAGGATCTGAAATGATAGATATACTTACTGAGAGAATCCCATGTCAAAATCCAGGGTTCCCACAGTGAACTACAATTGTTTATCATAAAATCAAAAGCAAGCGTGGTGGCTCAGACCTGAGACATCTAAAAATCTGTCTTTGGTGACTGAGCAAGAAAGAAAGAACCTGAGGTGCAGACCTACATCTCTGCTTTAAACCCAACCCTGTGGTTTTGAAGGCAAGGTTAATATATGGGACTCTTGGGATTTCAACTGAGAAAATCAAACATTTATGATACCTTTAAAGGGGAGTCTGCATGTGCACGGGAAGAGAACAAAGTGGTTGGTTTTCTGGGCAAAATACCTCAAAACAGCTTTCAGTTGGGATTTGAGAGAAACAATGATAAAACAGAACACTCATGGGCTTCCAAACTCAGATGTGCCGTGAGTCTTGTAGCCCTCAGACAACTAGTGTGGCCCGAGTCATGTGTCCCTACGTCTATTCCTCACCTCCAGTACTTAGCAGTTTCTGTTCATATTTATATACCAAGAAAATATGATCATTTCAATGTATCTGATACTATGGAAATGCTGGAGAAGCATTAGTCAAAGAATGGGGCCTGCCATACAAAGTTCTCGAGGACCTGACCCACACATACCATTTGCAAACCTTTACATTTTTCACCCAGTGTCAATGATTCTTCCTTACTGCTATTGTCTGTGAGTTTCTTTTTTGCTAAGATCTTCTTTTTCTCCATTCTTAACGATAATCTATTCACAAGGCCGGTATTAAATACCACTAGAACCATACAGTGATTTTTTTTTCCCCATAGTATCTGGGCACAATCTTCACCCCACTATTCGACCAGAGTAATCTATGACTGATGTTTTTTAATGTTATATATGAATTTCTATTTTGTAATCTTGTTATTTATATACAACATCTTTAGCTTCATCAATTCTAGTAAAAATCTTGACTGGTGAGATTCAAGTGAATTTCTTCTACCAAGATTTTTGATGTGATCCTTTGGGTTCCAAGTACTATTCTAGGGGTAAAGAGATGCCCAACATTAACATGGCTACATTGCGATCAGACACAGCATTGTTCTTAAAGCCCTAGTACTATAATAGAACAAGTCACTGATGTAAGAGACGCTTCCCCTGGAAAGCAAATGGTCATCACTTGCAATGATGTCCAAACACATAGAAAATCAAAAGAAATAACTGGAAGACTTAGAACTAAACTGGCTCTACTGATAATTAGAAACAAATTTAAATATTTTCTAATTTCTCTAAAATACAATGGAAAAATCTCTGTAGTAACAAAACATGCTAATCTGGAAATACATCCTGAAGTTTATGTAAGTGGTATACACACATGTATATACAGCCTAAACACCATGGTGCCAGAGATGCTTAGTGGCTAAGAGTGTGTACTGCACTTCCACAGGACCCCCGTTTAGTTCCCAGTACCCAAGTCAGAAGATAACAACCTGTAACTATAACTCCAGGAGGACTCAATGCCTCTGACTTCTACTTCTGAGGACACTGGCACACACATGCACAAATCCACATACACTGAACATACACTGGCACATAAACACATAACTAAAAAATAATAAAGTAAATCTTTTTTTAAAACCCATATCTAGTATAAACTATCACATGACATAATAAATTTCCAACTTCCTCCAAATTTACCAAAAACCTTAACACATTACCAATAAAAATCTGAAGAAAAATTTTCAAGTGAAATTTCACATAAAATCACTGGTATAAAGTAGCCAAATGTATAAAGAGCAAAATGATGAAATATGAATAATTACCAACAGACTGTGAAATTAAAATTTTTAATTTAAATTTTAACAAATAAGACATAAAATTATATGGTAACATCTTCCTGAATTATCTAAAAAATGTAAATGATGTCTTAAAGCAATTAGAAATATGAAATCAGAAGATAAAAGAATATAATCCTAGTAGAAATATAAATCTATGTAACAACAGGAACAAAATATACTCCTAACATGAATATAAATTGATCTATAAAGTAGTTTTTTACTACGTATTAGAGCTTTAAAATATTTTGATCTGCAGGAGCTAGAGAGATGACTCAGTGGTTAAGAGCAACCGTTCTTCTTGCAGAGGACTGTATCTAACATCCAAACAGTAGCTTGTACTTGATTATCTATAGCTCCAATTCTAATGTATCTGACCTCTTCCCCCAATATACACAGGCAAAAGGTATGGTATGCACAGGTTGCACATACATGCAGGCAAATACTTAAACACATGAAATAAAGATACATCTTTAAATAAAAATTTTGATCCTAAAGTTTTGTTTTTAATATTATCTAAAGAAATGCTTTTTAAAAAATCACTAAAAATGTAAGTTTGGTGAGGAAAATCTCCTAGATTATTGTCAACAGTATACTATATACCCAAGTATAAAGGGTAATATTTACAATTATACTGGATATCTGAGACATAACTGCCAAAAGCAGAAACCCAGAGTTAAGCTATTTTATCATTACTTATTAGACATTATCAAGCCAATTAAGAACCCAACATTCTCCTCAAGTGATGGCACCACATTTGTTAAGACAACACTACCAGGAGTCAATAGACTATTATAAAACAACAAGCTAAGAGGTCATGAAGGAGGGAGGGAGAAGTGTTGGGGGCAGAGTTGGAAAGGTGGATTGTGGGAGGATATATTCAAGATACATTGTGTATACATGTATGAAACTGCCAATAACAAATATTCTTAAAAAATTCTCTGCAATTCAAATGAATTAGGAAAATTGATATATAGATTAAGTCAATGCGATGGTTAATGTTGACTGTCAATTGGCAGGGTCGAGAATCAACCAGAAGACAAATTTCTGAGCGTGACTTGACTGTGAGGAAATTTCTGAATAGAGTTAACTAAAAGTGGAAAGATCTTCCCTAGCTGTAGGCAGTACCATCTACAAGCTAGGATCCCAGAATACATGAAAGGAGACAATAAATGGATATGACAATTCTAGTCCCCCTCCCCTTGCCCTGCTTTATGACTGTGGATGCTATCTGATCAGCTGCCTGAAGCTCATGACACCATGACTTCACTGCAATGATAAGACTGTACCCTTGAGCCATGAGCAAATAATAAGTGCTTCCTTAAGTTACACTTGTCAAGTATTTTATGGAAGAAATGAGAGAAATAGCTAGTCTAGAAGTACAAGGTGGAATACCTCCCCAAGTGGCTTTAGTCATTGTGTATCATCATAGCAACAGTAACCCTAACTAGGACAAAAGTTGGTACCAGGAATGGGGGTATTGCTGTGGCAGAACTGACCATGTTGTTTAGGGGAGGAATGTGAAAGAACTTTGGAACTTTGGGCTAGAAAAGCCACGGAGTATTGAGAGTTCAGTAAACTGTTCTGTAGGAGCTTGGACAATAAGAATTTTGAAAGCAGCACAGATGATGATGATGGAAGACTGGCTTGTGAAGTTTCAGAGGGAAGCAAAAAAAGTCTACAGGGTCATTTGTGTGAAGAATCTGTAGTATCTGGTCAGCTGGAGCTGAAGAATTGGCTGTGATTAACATGAGCCCAGAACCGTTAAAGTAAATCTTTGCTTTGCTGGGACAATGGATGCTGGTCAACTGTGGCTAAAGAATTAGCTATGACTAAGAGAACACCATCATTGAAATGAAGTCTTCTGGGAAATGTTTCCTCGGGTCAGCACACAAAAGCTGTGTTCTAGAAGTGGTCAAGGTTATACAACTCATACTGACAGCTGAACTTGGTAACTAACGTAAGAGTCATTGTCACCCGGGTGGTACTGGTTTAGACGGCTGAAGAGCCTGGAAAGCAGCTGAGGCTTAGCACTGTCTGGTGGGGCTGGAGTCCCCGAAGAAAGCCCAGGAGAGGCTCTTAGTGACCATGACAGGGAACCAATCCTGGAGTACTTGGTGGCTCAGGCTCGGGTATATAAGGGGCTGTCTCCAGACAGTCGGAGCCACTCCACGGAAGCAAGCAGACCTGCAGCACCTAGGAAGAAGAAGCAGAAGAAGAAGAAGCAGAAGAAGCAGAAGCAGAAGAAGCAGAAGCAGAAGCAGAAGCAGCAGCAGCAGAAGCAGAAGAAGCAGCAGTAATATCAAGAACCGTGCCATCAAGGAGAGCTGACACTTAACCAAGGAGAGCTGTAATACCTAGGTACCTTAAAGAGCTGTAACACCTGGGTACCTAGGAGAGCTGTAACAAAAGAATATTCCTGAGTAAACCGTCGAGAGAAGAAGTCCAGGTGTTCGGTCGTTATTGCTGCTGGTAGGCAGCAGAAGCGCCGCACATTCCAGCAAGGGACCCCAGCAGTTTTCGAGATTTCAGTACCAGAGGATGGCCACCAACAACAGCAGCAGGTGGATCAGAGCCACCCTGAGCTTAGAAGACAAGCTGTGTGTGTTGCAAAGGGTGGAGCTGGAGAAGTGATCCGAGCCCTTTGGAGGAGCCCAAAAGATCGTGAGTGAATCCCAGATAATTGGATTTATATTTTGGAAGTTCGGTTTTGCTTTGTTCAGCTTGTGACTATGCCTTGGTTCTTCTTGCCTGAAGTAATAAAGTACTTAATTTATTACTTTTTTTTTTAATTTTACAGGAGCCCACAATTGAGAGATTTTGAATTTTAAAAGCCTTTGGATTTTAAAGATACAGAATTCTTAAGCATATTAATTTTTAAAGGCTGTGGGACTTTTAAAATTTAGAATTTTTATATTGTAATGTTCATATTAATGTGTGATTTTGAGGAAGAACAAAAAAGAAAAGGTTATGGCTTAACAATAACGTCTTTGTGTGTCAAACTGACAAGGGATCAATTGTGCTGGCTACTTTTATGTCAACTTGACACAGCTAGAGTTATTTGAAAGGAGGGAACCTCAACTTAGAAAATGCTTCCTGGGCTGGAGAGATGGCTCAGCCGTTAAAGGCTAGGCTCACAACCAAAAATATAAGAAAATGCCTCCGTAAGATCCAGCTGTCGTGAATATTCTTAATTAGCTATTCATGTGGGAGGGCCCAGCCCATTGTGGGTGGTACCATCCCTGGGCTGGTGGTCCTGGGTTCTACAGGAAAGCATCCTGAGTAAGCCAGTAAGCAGCACTCCTGCACAGCCTTTGCATCATCAGCTCCTGCCTCCAGGCTCCTGCCCTGACTTACCTCAGTGAGGGACTGTTACCTGGGAGTGTAAACTGAAATAAACCCTTTCCTCCCCAAAGGGCTTTTGTTGTGATGTCTCATCACAGCAAGTAACCCTAACAGGGACAACAGTAAGTAAGGAGGAGGGACAGGTGGTACCGATGAGTACAACCACTCAAAGGAGACACAAGTGGAAAATAGAGGCCACTATCTATACAAGTATGGTTGATGGCCAAGTGTGACTTGCCCAGTCTTCGTAACAAACACAACAATAGTGAGAATCACAACATCAGAGCGAGGTAGTATTAGACACATGATATCATAACAGTCTCAGGTCTGATCAACATGTTTCTTACTCATTTGATGTTTTCATAGCAAGGATGGATAGAAGACAACGATGAATCTTACTGTCTGGATTTGACTGTGACTGTGATGGTTCACGTGTTATCCCAGAAACCACAACACCCAAAACCGTCACCAACTTTAACTTTTATAAAGCTTTTCAATATCATAGCTAAAAAAAAAAAGGAAGATGAAAAAGGAAGGAAAAAAAAACGAGCCATCATCCAAAAGAGAAAGACAATACAGGAGGAAAGGGGAAAAGGAAAGATTCCCATGAATTTACACTTGCAAAAATACTAAGAACAGATAAAGGGGGAAGGAGGTGCGGAGCAGAAAGGACTGAAAAAGGATGATTCTCACTCTGGAAAGAGTTCAGAGGAATTTCTAGTTTGAAGATTGAGTGCAACTCAAGTCTACAGATCTAGACAGATCACCTACTGAGATAGCAGAACCTGGTGTCATCTCCAAACCGCTCCAAGCAATGTTATCAAACCACTGAGAACGGGGACATTACCGGAGGATTGCTGATGAGCAAACTGGCCCTGGACTGAAACCTTCAGATTATGATGAACTACCACAGGTGCACCACAAAGAAGCCCCAATAACCCTCCATTCCTTTTGGAGGGGTGTTCCAGGGTTCTGGGTCCACTTGGAAAGTGCAAAGCTATAAAGATCATTTCAGGAAAATATCTAACAAGCCTTCTGTTGTGTCTTTGGCTAAGAATGAAACAAAAGGTAAAGGAAAGGCAGTGGTTAGGTAGCTAACGTCTGCCATGACTGGAAATTGATGGATCTACGCCAACATAGAACCAGTTACCTTTTCTATGGTTTCCAACCCACCTTCAGTCTCAGCGCTTTACACACAGCTCTATTATAGCAATTATCACACCACATAATAGTTAGGTAATTGCATGTCTATTATTCCCTGTGGCCTGTGAGCTCCCCAAAGGAATGATTATATTCTAGTCATCTTGTTATCTCTAGCAAGAAGCACAAGACCAGCACAGAGTAGATACTTTGACACATTTATATGTTTTACTTGAACAAAAACTTTGAAGGCATCACATTAATAATTACAGATGGCCCAAAGCTGAAAGAAACTGCTAATACGTTGGGTGATAAAATTTTAAACATTAAAAAAAAAAAAAATCCATGACAAGCTGAAACCATAAGCCAGTATTTACACAATGAAATTTAATAGCAATATAAGTAATAGCTAGTATTTGAAATTGACTGGGGAACAGAAACAGCAAGACCTGACAAAAAGCAGCAGACTATTTTGAGGCATACCCGATGTGAGCCAATGGGGTGTGAGGTCATGGACAGCTGGCACAAAGAGAAACAACACTGGAGGCTGAAGATACCAACACCTATGAGACCATGAGACATAGCACTGCATTCTGAGCACTTCATAGGGCCCCATTTTAAACTTGTCTAGAGGGCAGCCACAACAGAAAACAATTAGAAGACCATGTCATGTGAAATACAGAAGAAATGGGAAATATTTAGGTTTGAAAAAAATCTTTCAGAATGAATAACAGCAAGATGGACATGTCTGGACAATGTATTTGCCATCATTGCCCCATGGACACAATTGTGTCCATTTTGCTAAGCAAGTGCACACTCATGCACATACTCATTTGCACACATATACACATATTTTCACACAAGATTTCCAGGATATTGATTTTTCTATCATGCTAGTCTTGAATTTGAGACAGTGCAACATCATGTCAGGGATTTCAAGACAGTGTCTGTCTGTCTGTTTGTTTGTTTTTATAAGTTTGGTTTAACGGGTTTGAGTGACAGCTAAATTAATATGTATTTTTAGATCATTTTATGAGATTAAATCCTTGGGAGGTAAACTACTACAAGATAACTCGAATGACCTCCAAGGCTCATCTGTGAAGTCTGTCTGACACAGCTTTTGAGAAGGATGGCTTGGATGGACCACTGTGGCCACCACCTATCACTACTCAGGACTCTTAAGAGTGAGCTCAGAGGACCCACGGACCTCTGGCATGACTCACAGCAGTCAGATGGCAACAAGCAAGGCAGACCAGGCCCATCACTCACTATCAGATTAAACTGTACAAGTACCATCTTAGTGAGGGTCTGGAGTGCTGAGATAAAACACCCTGACCAAAACCAACTTGAGGAGTAAAGAGTGTATTTCAGCTTACAGCTTATCTTCTATCATCCATGGAAGTTAGGGCAGGAACTCAAGGCAGGAACCCAGGGGCAGGAACTGATGCACGGGCTATACTCCCTTACTGGTTTGTTCCTTGTGGCCTTCTCAGCCTACAGGACTACAACCCAGGAGTATCAGTGCCCACAGTGAGCTAGAGCCTCTCGAATCAATCCTTAATGAAGACAATGTGCCACGGGTTTGATGGGGGCATTTCTCAATTAAGGTTCCCTTTTCCTAAATGACTCTAACATGCATCAGGTTGACATAAAACCAGCCAGTACAAGCACATAAAAATATCTAAGCAATTGAGGATGAACTTGTAAACTCTGCAACAATGCCCTCATTCTTCCACACACTGACTCCTGGGATAACTTCATACACTTTTCAGCATGTTCACACATGAATGTATGACTGTATGTCCGCACACATGCTCATGCACACAAACACAAAATAAAGGCATGGAACTCTATATTTAATATGCCAAATACGTCATTTTTCTGACCATCCTTTAACTTCAATAAACACTTGTATCACAAGGCTACACATGTCCAAACTTAGGAAGAATTCCAATGGTATGTAAGAATTTGAAAGTGAACTGAAAATGTGACTTAGGTTCAGTAAGATATAAGCATGTCCAGCTTTCGATGCCTTTTGCCTAGATATAAAATATCATTTGTGTTTGGGATAAACAACCCAGTACCGTTAATGACAGGCTTCCAGCCACAGCCATCCACATTGAGATTAAAGCCATGAAATCACTGTGTCAAGATTCACACAAACGGATCTTTTAACAGATTGGTGGTGGTAGTGGGGAGGGGTGTATTGTCTCTGCTGTAGAAGTGAAACTGCGGGCCGGTTTCCTTCAGAGGGGGACATACATTAAAAAATGAATCTGCAGAAAATGTTACGCAATAAAACATCTGAGAGCACTTAGGCACTTGGGAAGACAGAACCCTGGGTTTTGAAGCGCATAGGAATAAAAGGTTAAACACAACTCACAGCCTGCTCTGAAACAATGAATACATCATAAAAAATATTTCTTTTTATAGCCGCAGGGCCGAGAGTTTTGCTGTTTAGATCTATCCCAGTGTACGAATCGAGAGCGCTGCCAGGACTGTCCCTTCTGACTTCGCTGGGAAGCTGGTCAGGGGAGTCGGCCTGGGTTCCTTTCCGCGGAGTTCAGTTTGCGTCCAAAACTGGCTCAAGACTCAGCTCTTCTTCAGCCACTCCACTGCTGCCTGCCAGTTGCATGGCTCCAAGTATTCCCCTTCCAGCCACAGATATTAAAATGTTTTGTTGTTTTAAAACTTGATTTAGAACTGTTGTAGATAGCTTTTTTTTTTTTTCACTTCAAGCTCCCCTAGGTCACTGACCTCCAGTAAAAAGTACAAAGCGCCCACTGCATACTAAAAACAGGGATGGGGCCAGGGAACCTTGAGGCAGCCGACAGGCTCTAGATTAGCCACGTCAGGCATTTTCTAGTCCCAAAGAAGGTTTCACATGGTCTGAAAGGGGCCAAATGATGCACATGGTCGTCCTGAGCTTGTTCCCTGTATCCTTCTCTGGTGACCTGCCCCACTGAACTCCCCGAACTAAAGTCCCACTGGAGCTGAGCAAGGAGGACAAGCCCTGTCTCTTGCAGGGTTCACTCTGTGCTACCCAGGGCTCTGCTCATTGGGAGAACGACCAGGCAAGCCATGAAGTATTCTCAGTTCCCATTGGCTCCTTCTTTCAAATGATGACCAGGTCCTTGTCTATCTGAGAAAAAGCCACAAGAAAAACAAGGCAGACAGAACCCCACTGAAAACGATAAAACCCGTTAGCAGCTGCGATGTCACTCAAGCTTACCATTCCAGCCTTCCTAATAAATATAAACAAGGGAAGTCAGAGGTAGGGTCCACAACATAGGGTAGAAAGGATTGAGAAAGGAAGAAAACCTAACATCAGAGTTCCCAGATTCATGAATGCATTCAGTCTTTGCTCTCCTTTTCTTGTTCAGAGACACACTGTCCTAGATGACAGGAGGGGTGTGTAAGTGTTTAATTTCACAACAGCCTGAAGAGACTTTCTCCAAAGAACATCATTTTGAAGTCAAGGTTTATATGACAGCTGTAAATGGTGAGTTGGGGGGTGGATTTTTTAAAAAGCCAGCAGCCTTGACTATTACTGTTTTAAGGGAAAGTGGTACCAGAAATAACAGAAGCAGAGCTAAATAGTACTCAGAGGCACTGAGTACTATTTAGATAGGACCATTTCTTTTGTCTTCCTTTTCCTCTTAAACATATCCCTAGCTGACCTAGGTCTCACTATATAGATTAGACTGGCTTTAATCCACAGAGATCCAACTGCCTCTGCCTCCTGAATACTGGGACTAAAGGCTTGAGACACCATACCAGGGCCTAAACAAGACAATCTTAAACTCAATGTATACATCAGAAACCATCTGGAAAACATATATTAAATCAAACACAAAATATACAACATCAAAATAAAATTGTAGATAAAGTTTTATAAAATCTACAATCATTGTATAATGTTGAAAATTATCAAAAACTATTTTAAAAGACTATCAAAAGTATACTTTTATTATATAGATTTTTCAATATACTGGTAAAAAAAAATCTTAAAACAGGTTCTCAGTAATATTTCAGAAAGCAAAGAGACTAGATTGGACCAACTGTTTCTAAAACTCCAGTGCCCACAGGTGAATGGGATGGTGAGATTCCAGTGGCATCCACATCTATTAACCTGAATGTCTTTAATCACACTAGCAAAGTATTAATTTAAATAGCACACTGTATGCAAATGACTCAACAGGCTAAACCATTAGAATCCTTAACATCTGGATAGTATTCCATGCTGTGCACAAAGCAGTACAAAACAGGATTTCCTTTTACCTAATGGAGAAACCATAACTTTGTTTTAAAATGTAGTTTCTTTAATCATGTGTAATGTACTAGAGGAAGAATATAGCCACTGATTTCTGAAAAATGCCTCCGTAGATAAACCCGAATTCACCTCTTATTCCTGCCCAGAAATATTTTCTTAATTGCCTTGGGGCCTGATAAGCAGGTCAGTTCAGAGAAGGGCACAGATGAACTGATATAAAGAACCCCAAAATCATACTGTATGTAAAACTTCTCAGATTAGAATGAAGGAATGAAGCAGTGTCAACAGTTCTTGGCTGTTTTCCTTCCCTCCAGCGAACAGAAGGAAACCACATCTAGCAAACAGAAGGAGAAAGAAACCCAAGAATGGGCAGCTCCACCCAGAGACAGAAGCTGCACGCTCCTTTAGGTTTCTAAGTATTGGGGCAAAGCAGCAGCACCCTTTGACTCCCACTAAGAAATCAAGTTTGTTATCAAAAGCAGAGAAACATAGGGAAGACTGCCAAAGCTCGAAGCATAGAATCATCAGCTACCTAAAATGGGACAAAATGTGGCCTTGAACTCTTGGCACAATGGGGAGAGAACTGTTAAGCATGCTTAACTCCAAACAGTGTCAAACAGAGCACAGCAAAGGCTGAGAACAGTAACTCCTTACAGAAGGAGGCGTTTCCGCCTGGCATCTGGTATGTGCTACGCACATTACGTGGGTAGAAATGTGACTGCATTTGGGTCTTTCCTCCAGGCCTGTATGCCTGCATGTATTTCTGGATCCTTTCACAGACTTGAAGAAACTCAAAGTACCTCCACCTGGCAAGAGGCTCTTGCATTCAGCACTCCTTGTCTTTCTTTCATTTTTATTCCTGCTAACCACTAGGGTAAAACTACCCTAGTGAAAGTTAAAACCGAACCACCACACTAACACATATGCAATAAACGCAACATGGGGAGCAAACGAGCTTTTGATGGAGCTGAAGAAAACAGCTGTGTTTACATCAGTTTGGGGCCCGGGAATGACTACATTTCAACTCTGCACCGTCAGGAGCTGCCAGCAGCCCTTCCTTTTGGGTTGGATGGTTTCCAGTGTTCACAGTCCAAGCCTCTTATCACGTTTTCTGTGTGTGTGGACACACACACACAGGATGAGAAATGACTAGAAAAATCTAGGTCGGTCAAAGATATGCCTAAATAACTTTGATCTTTTGTCTATTTCTACACTTAAGACACAAATCACCTCGCCTCTTAGCACCACGACTACTTAAAGGAATTTCCATTTGTTAAAATTGCAATTTCTCAGAAAATAGCTTAAATGTTTGTGAAACAGACTCTGTAGACAAGAAGAGCAACAGCATCAGAGATGAACCACATTTGAAAAACCCTTAAACTATGCATACTGGACAACCCTAAACACCACCCTGCTCTGACAATTCAATTCCCAACAAGGATACCTGAGTTTTTACCTTCCTGGAGTCTAGCCATCTCAACAGGCAGATTCAGCCTAATTAATACAACAGAAGTTAAATGATTATCTGAATTGGCTTAGAAAACCTAGGAAGAAGATGGGAAAAAATAAAATAAAATTAGCACTCTGCCCTCTTTTCTAAGTTATGAACGTGTTAATAATATAGTCCTATCACTGGTCTGGCAAACGGCCTCCACCAACTGACTGTAAGATTAAGGATTCTTTAAAAAATACAGACTCTAAATTTGCAATCTGTTATTAGCACAGAAAAATAGAACATGGAGCCAGACATGGTGGTGCACAATTCTAGTCCCAGCATTTGGGAGGCAGAGGCAGGTGAATCTCTGAGTTCAAGGCCAACCTGGTAAATATAATGGGTTATAGGACAGCCAGGGCCATATACAGAGGCCCTGTATCAAACAAAACAAAACAGAAAATGAACAGGAATACATAGGTTTAATATCCAACACCAAGTAACAAAACAACCCAGAAAACAATAGAAATGAACATGCTATGAGCAGCTACCCACTACGGAGGTCACCGACGGCAACCAGGAGACAGAAAGAAAACATACTATTACACTTGCTTGCATACTATTTGAGATGTACATGACTTGAAAGAAAGAAAGGGGGAAATGCCTTACTTTTTGATGTCACTATAAGGCTTGGCTGGAAAAGAACGTACAGGTATAGTCTGGATAACACACAGCTTGGGTAAGATCAGCCTAAGGAGACAAACTGATGTCGCAAAGGATCGTGAAGAACCAAAAGCGGCACTGCACACATGGAAACACACAGACACCGTGGATTTCAAAACTGCAATTATCCTCCTTGCTTTAGACGCAGACACTTTCAGTGTTCTTTCATCTTAATGCAGCCCTTGCTTTCCCCTTCTCTCTGCTTTCTATGAAGCCTACACTCTCCCAATGGCAGAAGCATCCAAAGACCTTCCTCAAAGTCAAGGTTGGAAAGAGAATACCCCACCAAGACGGTTTTGAGAACCACTACAGCAAGAACCACAACGGGGCTATGCTGAGAAATCTCTCACTCTTTATATAATGAAGCTGCCATGCATATTTCTTTTCATTAATTGCATGCTGCCGCACACAGACAGATTAATTCTGGTTTCTTTTATTAGCAAGCAATGAGATTTTGAAACACTGCATATTAAATCAGCAGACCTGAAAACATCTTCATCTTAGCGTTTTAAGTTCTTAATATGCAGCCCTAGTGATCAGTCGTGATTATGTGATTAAGTAGCAAATGCTATAGGTCTTCCTCAGTCTTTTCCTTGGGTCTATGTTAATTGGAATGTAACTGAAAGGGGGGGAAAACCCACAAGATCCCACCAGAGATATGTATACAAAGATTTTTAACCTGAGATGATTAAAACCATCTTTACTTCAAGGGAACACAGCATGTTTTCTATTGTTTTACATATAGGACTGACTGCTAGGAACCTGTGCAAATTTAACAGGATTTGATACGTTTCACATATGTTTGCATGTGAAACCATTCCCTAAACCCAGAAAATACATATATCTATCACCCCAAGAGTGTTCTCTGGCTGCTTTATGCCTTCTTCTTTCTTTACCCCTGTTGTCTTTCTCTCCATCCGCTGGCAACCACTAGGTACTAGTTTGCATTTTCCATAACACATACATATTACATATTGCACTATATTTTACTGTGATACTATATATTACACTATACAAATTACCCTATACTATTTTATTTTGTCTGCCTTCTTTCACTAGACCTAACGATTATGAGACCCATCTGTATTGGTGCAGGTACCAATGTCTTATTTATTTTCATTAATAAACAGCAGTCTGCCATACAGAAGCATAGCAATTTTTCTGTTCATCGATGTCATTTTCTGATGTAGCAAAATGAAGTTCCTATGAACATTTACATACAAGACTTTCCTTGAAAATGATCTTTATTGTTTATTTCTATCTTGAGGCTCTTGCTGTTTTCCCCATCTCCGTTTATTTCATTCTTAGAATATTATGGTTATGACAGAATTGGTGTATCTTGTCCTTTTAGAAACTATGAAAATTGCTTTATTTATTTATTTATTTATTTATTTATTTATTTATTCATTTATTTATTTGAGTACACTGTGGCTGTCTTCAGACACACCAAAAGGCGGCATCGGATCCCATTATAGATGGTTGTGACCCACCATGTGGTTGCTGGGAAACTTACATTATTTTATACTTCTATGGGCAGTGTGGGAGAGGTGCCTGTTCTATATCTCATGGCCCAATTACTTTCACTTTAGACAGTCACTAACATAGATGTAGTACTTTAAATATATGTATCTCTATCCCTAGATGCTACCCATCTCTGTAAGCCAATATTTGGGATAAGTGTACAAAATCCCTTTATCTTATTATTTAATTTTACTTGTATTTTTCCACACCAAGATTCAAATCCTTTCCAAAAGTTTACAAATAAGGCTTTTCCTTTAGCTATGGCTTGTCTTTCCTGATCTTTCAAAGTGCAGAAGTCTTTAAATCTAAGAAAGACCCTAAAAGATCTTATCTCAATCCAACGTCACAAAGATTTTCTCATATTTTTCTACTGAATGTTTTAAGGGCTTTGGTTTTTGTTGTTGTTGTTGTTTTGAGTTTTAAACTGAATAGTGAAGCCGTTCAAAGTTAACTGTTGTTTATGGTACGAGGTTACAATGTCTTGAAATCTTGTTTGGTACCTTTTTCCCTTGTCTAATTTTCTTTAATTGATTTCAATTAGAAAGGACAAATGTGATAACTGGTATAAAATTTTTTTATATTTCAAATGAACATATATTTTTGATTGGAGAATCAAATGCATGATCATCAGAACTAGAAGTCACTTGTGGACCAACTTGGAGTCACTTGGAGTCTCTTGCAGTCAACACAGAATCCGCAGCCACCAAAACGAAGTTCAGTCCCTTCATGACTTCTGACTAAAGCAAGAGCCATAAATGGCATTTCAACGAACATTCTCACATGTGAAGAAAGCTCATGTCATCTCCTCTTTCCAAGAGCTCAGACAGAAGTTAGAATGGTCAATCTATACCTGTTTGAAAGGATAGTGAAGTCTGAGTTACCCAAGGACACGACAAAGACAAGAAGACGGGCAAAGTGGTCCAGGTATACAGAAAGAACTGTCATTCATATTGAATGGTTGCAGCAAGCAAAGCCAAATGGAGCAACGTGCCACGTGGGCATCCACCCCAGCAAGGTGGGTCTCACCAGGCTAAAGCTGGACAAGGACCTTAAGAGTCCTGGGAAGTGAAGCCAAGTTTTGACAAGCGGGAAAGGAGAAAGGTAAATACAAGAAAGGAATTACTGAGAAGATGCGGGAGTAGAGGAGTCTCATACGCAACTCTCACTAAAGACCACTTAAGTAAAATAAATAAATAAAAATAGAAAAAAATGTAATTATCAATTAGAACAAGTTTATTAACTTACTATTCATATGCTTTAGTGCTTTAATTTGTTATCAGTTGTCTTTGAAAGCCAGGCTAAATTCCTCTCCTGATTATAAATCTATAAATTATAGATTATAAATCTATAAATTATAAAAATTAGTTTTTTTTCTATTTATTAGCTATTTTTCTAGGATACTCAGTTTTGGCTTTCAGAATTATACAAATGAGTATTTTAAAAGTTTGTGATTATTGAACTATCTTAGTGTAGTGGAATGAAATCTTTGTAGTCTACCCAATAATAACTGTTCTAGTTCATCTAAATTAACATGACTTTAAGTACTTGATTTTCAAGTGGCATTTTTAGGATAACATTTTTACAGCTTCATTTTTTTTATCTTACCGCATACCTCATTGAACTATCTTTCAAAGGTATAATGTTATTTTTGTGGCATTTTAAAATGAATTTAATTATTCACATTTATTATGATATATATGCTTTTTATCATAGCTTTTGCTGATTTCATTTTTTCCCTTATCATGTTTTCTTTATATTTCTTTTCATAAAAATTTTATTCTTTAGGGGCTGACGAGGTAAATCAGTGGTTGAGAGCACCTTGTGCTTTTGCAGAACCCAGACAGTGGTTTACAAACGTCAGTAATTCCGGATCCACAAAATTTGATGCCTTCTGACCTCCACAGGCACCAGAAATGCACATGCTTCCATGAAGGGAAAACACTTACACCCATAAAATAAACCAAATAAAAATCTTTTACATTAATTATAGTCTATATTCAATGTAAGAATATAATAAGTTCTATAGTTCTTTCACTTTATCTCCCTCTAACTTCATCCATGCGACATGACACATAGACATACACCACACACATACACATATGACTATAAAGTAATATATATATGTGTGTGTGCACTTGCACGTGCGTGTGATACCGTAATTAACCATTTATTTCTATTCCCACTTGCTACTCAGAAACATTAAATCTGAATATTCATTCATCCATGCCCCACTTCTGTTACTATTTCCTATAGCTTTTTTCTTCCTCATACTTAAAATACTTGTTCTGCATGGCGAAATTCTCTAGCTCGATCTGTAGTTTCAGTAATTCATAATAAGTTGTGTCAACATTTTTACTTAAAATTTTAAAGTCAAATCTAAATTCCTAAGTTCTGTGTTTGATTCTTTCTTATGAACACAAAGCCTTTCCATAGCTCTCTGAGCATCTCCTGATCACTCCATTATCTCCAGGTCTTTGATACATTCTCTTCCCATTTTTGATTGGGTATCTTTCCTTTATGGTGTTGACTTTGTTCATACTGTAGTGTGTCATAATTACATGCTCTCCTTTGTTGGAGAATATCTGTCTGCCAGCTCTTTTGTTTACCACTGTCTGTTTGCAGTGATTAATGGGGACAGACAAGTGGCTTGTCTCCTGCGTGTGGGCTTTCTAACCCACCTGGCAGTCAGTATATATTGAGACACTGCCCTACCTCTCTGGGTCTAGCACCCACATTCAAGGATTTAGTTTGTGGGTAAACACAGCTGCTATCCACTACTTAGTGCAAGGAGAAAAGAAAAATAAAGGCACAGCTCCAAATGTGGAGTTCCAATTAATAACTCTGGTGAGCGCTTTGATTAATAATCCTGATGAGTTCCACTTCTATTTCATGCCTCCATTGTCTGTGTCTTAAGCTTTGTCTTGTGTTCCTTTCTTTATTACAGATTTAATTCTATCTTGGTTATAGATTTAATTTGCCATTGTTTGATAATTTTCACACACATACACACACACACAGTGTTCAATACCATGGGTCTGGAACAGGAAGGGAAAAATTGAGATCTTTATAAAAAAATTTCAGACTTTCAGTTTTTAGTCATGTAAGTTACTTAAATGTCATTACTTTATTGCTTATCTTAAAATTCATAACTAACTTTCTATAACAATATTGCTCACACTAGTAGCTCTCAGAAGGATGGCCAAAATATTGGTAACTCCAAGATTTAAAAGATCGTGCATCTTCAGCAGAGTCTTTTTTTTTTTTTTTTTTACAATACTTTGGACCTCGGGAAATTAAAAATCAGTAAGTATATGATGCCATCAACAATGTCAACAATCTGTTTTATTCAGTATTGGATACGTCAGAGCTTCAGTTTAGTTCACCGAGTAATAGATTATTAAGAGCATATTACTTCTTTACCAGTTGCCAAGACAGCACTACAGCTCTAGGAGCCTATCAAAGTCTGAGTGCTTATGTAATCACTATGGCTGATGCCTCTCTCCCATGAAAACATACAGAAACTAAGCCGAAGGGTGATTGCATGAACGTGTGTACATGAATCTGTGTGGCAGGAATTGGATTCTTGAGGCTGGCTATATAATTGGTATTAAATAACATGAACTAAATACTAACAAGCCAACTTTCTGCTTCGAAGGGATCTACCACTACTCTAGTATCTTGAGGAATAATTTAACAGTATACCCTCTGCCCTGACACTGCTGATATGCATGTGTTTTTAATGCTCTGTAAATCTCCCATCTTATCCCAGCCATATACTGAGCCCATTGCTCCCTCCATGACTTTGGTCCTGGATGTGTTTGTTGGCATTCTTCTCCTCTGTGAAATCTCCTTTGTTTCATCTTAATCTAGACTGCATCTTGAACTCATTCCAGTTAGAGGATAGATATGTGTGAAGTGCTCATACAATAGATAAATTATAAATTTACGTACATATCTACCATAACTAAAGATAAAATAAGTAACTGAGATTGAGGTGGAAGGGAAAGGAAGGACCCGGGGCTGTACCACCCTCTGCAGTAGCTCGATAGCCAGGGTAAGGCACACAGTATAGTTCCGAGGCCAAATGCATAGGTTATGTTATACTCCAGCAGGAGAAGAGCTATCAGTATCATCAGCTACCAGCATTGAAAAGAAAGCTACTTTGGGAAAGCTAAGGGCCTTGCCCAATGTCCCCATGGCTTGTTTTGTTGGAGGAAAGCACTGGTCTCCTGACTTCCAGTGCTGTTGCTGCAACAACACACTGAAACCGAATACACAATGAAAATTGGTTGTTATTATGGTAAGCCCCGGGAGAAACAGTAATACCTATTCCCTTGTGAGAGACAAGAAACTAAGCTGAGAAAGGCAGGACAAATGTTCCAAGAATATGGTTGGTAGGGCTGCAAGTGGGGAATGACCCGATCCTCTCAAAATGGGAAACAGTGCAACCTTCAGAAGCACATGAGATCCCTGTTGCCAGGGGGCCAAAGGGCCAGGAAACGAGTTTCTAGAAAAATCTTTATGTATACAGTCTTAGAAATGGACTGTTCAGTACTACACTGGACTATAACCAAAAAGATAGATTTTTTAAATTTCCTAGGGCACTTCTCCAGGAGAAAACAAAAAATTAAGGTCAGGTCTACATGAGCCAGTAACAGACTTCTGGGCCTCTAGCTTCATTTATTTGGCTCTGCCGACTGTTTGGCTCAGCTTTCCCTTAGCAAGTGTAAAAAACGCTTGAACACCACCACCCTGGGATCCTGTTCAACCAATTCAGATAGCTGTGGCCTTTTAACTCCCATCCAAGTGACTTGGCTTTATCCCAACATCATTTCCCCTAGTATAGCCTAGGCTTAAGTGATAGAGTACATGGCCCAGGGAGCCAAGAGTCAACTGGCTATTCCTAGTAAAGGAAGGCCTGGTTATTTTCTCAGATAAGGAAACAATACTCTATCAAGAAGCTTCAATCATTCCACACTACACATGACAATAGGTCCCTGACTATAAAAGGAGAATTAGTGAGAATACCACTGTCCACTCTTAAAGCATCTTTCCCAAGGAGCTTTAGGCAATTTAATTTTTCTCTTCCAGCCCAATCCCTTGGGAAATAATGTTGGAGTAATGTATTAAAGCTTGCATTTTACAGATATCAAAACACAGCAAGAGGCTCAGACACAAAGTGGCAGGGTATCCTGAGAGAACACTCCCTGCCGAGTGACATTTCTTCCTTACAATTCTGTAACATATATAGAACATATTTATTTTCTTGGATATAGCTGCTTACACTTCACTTAATTGGATGGCTCTATAGTATCCTGTGAACACTGCCTTATCTGGACCCCCTTCTGTGTTATCACATCCTTTTGCCTTGGACACAGTTCCTTGTCCCCTTTACCCCCTATACCCATCTCTGCAGATGTCTAGAACTTTTTTCAAATGTCATGCTGCTCTGATACCAACAAGACATTCTAGGGACCCCACCCAACTCCTAAGCCATAGCAACCTCCCCATGTCTACATGTCTATATCCTTTCTTTTTCTAGCATAAAATCAGCTCTCTGGCTTCCACTATCTTACATCTAATCCACTACCATAACCCTAAGAATTACAATTAAAGTATTTGTAAGAATGTCCTCAGCCTTTTCCCCCATATAAGATGTTGTGGCAGGGCCATGGAATAATGCATAATAAACACAGGGAAGAACATGTGCAAGATATAATGAAAGAGCAATACTTCCCTCTAAAGTAACTACCAGCAAAGGGAAACAAGAAAAAAATTGGAAGGCAGGGGTAGGGAGTGGTGGTGAAGGACATCAATGGCCTGGATACAAAGGCAGAAATTGCAAGAACAGGCAGCTATATCCCCTGGGTCTCTTGACAAGAAGTCTGCCCTGGACACTTTCTGGAGAAATTAACAAATGCAAATACGCTGGACAGAGGAAGCAGCACTTGGAGATAGCCAGCAGGGCAGCTAACAGCACCTTTCCCTGTGAAGAGACTGTTCCTTCAGGCAAACAAGGAGGCAGGGCACAGTCAACATCTGTTTCCTATAACAGCTGGCTGCTCAAAGACATGGCCTTAAAAAAAAATGGCTGAGCTGACAACCCTGAAAAAACCCTTCAGTGACAGCCGTCCCAGCTGAGCCAGCCACGGCTGCAGACAACTCTACAGTTCCTTGCTGCCTTCTTTTCTTTACAGGGTCTGGGACCACAAACAACAAAATGAAACCCTCAAGGATTTTCTTCCATTCGATTGACAACTAGCAGCCATGAATATTATGGTATCGGGGACAGCTAACTGCGTGTCAGCTCTCCTTTATCTTTCTGAATGTCATCTTCAAAGATAAGACTGCCAAAGAGGATACGGGGTGGGGATGGAAGCTGGGAGGGTGGGGGGATGGAGAGACCATTCAGACATAACCCACTAGAATATTAGGGCAGGGGAGAGAAGAAGATGCGTCTTTTGATAAAATCATTCATGGTTTCAGAATTCAGTTAGGGAATATAATCCTATCTGGATCTTTATCAATAGATTAAAAAAAAACAAGCCAAGTTTGCTAAGAAATCAAGTTTACATCTCTGTATGCTATCTATTCATATATGATATTTCCAACTGGGAGAAGATTATCCATGAATGCATAAACTCCGTAGATTTAAGGACTATAAATTTCAAAGAGGAGACGCTATCTGAGCTGTGACATCACTGCAGTATAGACTATGCTATTAGCTCAGCTAAACACTAGATACGTCACTTAACCTTGGTAATGCTCTTGAATTACTAGAGCTAAATAGAGAACAATTAGGAGGCAAAGATAGACAAGAGATTTTTCAGGTGAAACCTAAAAACAGAAGTTATGGTGGGCTGGAAAGAGGCAAAAATAAAAAAAGTTGCCGGGCAGTGGTGGCGTACCCCTTTAATCCCAGCACTTGTGAGGCAGAGGCAGGTGGATTTCTGAGTTCAAGGCCAGCCTGGTCTACAGAGTGAGCTCCAGTACAACCAGGACTACACAGAGAAACCCTGTCTCCAACCCCCCCTCCCCCAAAAAAAGGTTGAATATCAGCTTCTGTGGAGTGCTAAGTGAATGTGCTCCCTTCCTGGTGGCCTTTAGATGCCATAACAGGAAACATAACATAAGAGATAACAGAGTATATTGTTGGGGGTGGTGGTGAGGGGGCAAGAGTAAAGGAAGGGTGTCAAGACAGATAGGGCAGAACAGGATAAAAAAGAAAGAAGTTTATCTGAAATTTGTTAATTTAAAAGACCATGAGGGGAAAGGTTTCACCGAAAATTGAATTTTTCTTTGTTTTAATTTGTGTGTGTGTGGTGGATGGCCCTGGTGCTGTTTGTATTTTGATGCTAATTCCACTTTCCTAGGAGGGGCTATCTGGACCAAGGAATGAGTCACATACTCAAGTGACTTCTTATGAAACTTCCCACAAATGAATAAATGGACCAATCAGTGGGCGAGTAGGCTTTTTCATTCTCTCTCTAACTCAGAGCAGCCATCTAGTCTCTTCCCACAGCTTGCTCTCTTTATGTCACCATTTCTCTATAACTTTGGTCATTGTTTCGGCCCATTCATTTCATGATTTTCCAAATTTTCACTAATTTCCTACAGGTATCTTCAGGATTACTTCTGTCACCAAATCTATAGGGGCTGTGTTTTTCTTAGACTGATCCTCAGCCCTGGACATACTGTGGTGGAATGACAGTGTAAACTATGGGGAAATGCTATGTAAGAAGGAACTGATGTGACTGAGAATCACAAAACAGAAATGAAAAATAACATACCATTATGTATCCTTATATATTATATACATTTCATATATATGTGATATATATACATATATACAAAGCATGGATCTGTTATAGGTACAAACATAGCTTGTTATTAAGATGACCTGAGGTGACTTTAACTAAACTTAGCTCCATTCATCATTGTTATTTCATCTTGTGTCCTAAATAAGGAAGAAGACAGTCATACAAGTCTTTTTCATTTTAAAAAGTAAGAAATTTAACTTAAGGTTGGAATGGGAAATGACAGCAAGCCTTGGAACTGCCTAGAAGGGTAGAGCATGGGCCAGCCATCAGTTCAGTGGGGAGGAACAAGGCATGCCACTCTCCTGTGTTAACCCTAGGATGAATACAACTGTCTGCACCTTCCTCCTAATACCCTGGTGCTTCCTCGTCTCCCACAAACCACCTACATTGATCATCTCCCTTCTTGGTTTTTTCCCTTGAATTTTGCATTCTTCTCTACACTGACTAACTGACTGGACTCCAGTGACCACCTCTGTGAGCAGCACGGTAACTGCAGGTCACCTGCCATCCCACGCCCATCCTGAAACACTCAACTCTTTCCTCCTGAGCTTAGAATACTTGCTCAAGTCGTTCCCAGGCAACTTGACTTCACAAAGCTGTATTTCTCCCTAAATGGCTGGCATTGAGATGATTTCCTCAGTACCTAGAAAGACTTTAAATCTCAAAAAAGTTGACTTCCTTAAATGTGCTAGCCTGGCTCTGTTCCTTCCAGAGTGGGATAAAATAGGGTACCCAACCCTAAGTTTTCAATAAATAAACAAGTGGGTAACCCCTCCAAAAAATCAGCTCTCTCGACAGCCTGCCCAACCCTATGAAACAAATACACAAATTGCACTATGAAGCCTACCTTCTCCTGAGATGGTTACTCCATGGTAACAGCGTTGCTAAAGTTGACAAAAGAAAAATAATGTACAGTTGGGCCAGAAAATTGCTCTTCCACACAAATGTCACACAAAGCCCATTATCATTACTCTGGAACTGATCTACCAGTCCAGTCCCATAGGCTCTGTACCTAGGCCGTTCCAACCTCCTATCATATCAGTAAGTAATGAATCAAAACGTGACCACCAAAACATCTATGACATCCTCTCCATTGTAATTCCATGTAATCTCATCAAATTGTCAGGACAGTTTTGTCTGTAGTGAAAATACACCTCCTTGAGAAAAGACATACACCTATCCTATACATCCCCACCCCGCCGAGTTCATCTCTCACTACACTCAGTTTCAGTGGCATATGGTCAACATTAGATTCAATCATTTGTTTTTCTTAAATGTTAAGAAACATTCACTATTTCACTCAAATAATCATCTTGTACAATAAATACCTTGCCAATTCACAAATTTGATGCTATCCCTGATGAATGTTCAATGAAAGTCCAGTTTTCATTTAGCCTAATAATTAAAGCCAAGAGACTTTTCAAACCACACACTTAGAGTCTCTAGATTTTTATACTAGAATCTATGACTCCAAAATGTCTACAAATATTGTCACTGAAAGAATAACTAGCAGAAACCAAAGCAGTATTCAGATAGTCAACTTATTAGAAAGCAGTCTTAAATTTTTTTACACAGAAGTTATTTATAAGGATGTTTGTGTTTTACTGTCTGTCTGCTTTCTGGCTAAGATCAACATTCATGTTCCTAGGATATTGTAAAATAGTAACACCAAGCACCTTAAGAGAAAACTATAAATTGCTCAATCACAGATGTTTTCCAATATTGATGCTGTAAAAGTCACTGTTAGCTGTCACACTGTCGAACACCTGGAAAGGTCAGTCAACACTTTATTGAACAATATAGAAACGCATCAAGCATGGCATAAAGCTGAGTGTCTCCATTTCACAACACCAAAAATAAGTCACAATTAGAAGTGACCTTGACAGACAAGGGAGAAAGAACAACAACAAAAAGCAGGGTAAGGTCACTCTCACAGATGATTAGGAAGACAGAAGAGAACGTTCTTCTAAGCCACTAACCTCACCGATATTATACTGAACTCTGGCACTCAGCATTTTCTGGGACCACAAGAAAATTTAGTAGGTTCACTGAATTGACCGATTTCTTTGTTAATCTATTTGCATGGGTTGAGACCCTGACTGACATAAAACACAACTGAAAAAAAAAAAAAATGCCAGACAGAGAGTGTAATGAAAGACTGACTGATGGATGCTTTGGGGTACGGCCTATCCAATAAATGTGCCTGGCCAGCAAAGAACTCATTGGCAAAGATTTATTATCGGAACAAACAGATTCTAAAAAGACTGGATGCAATCAGACCTGCAGTATAGATTCACACTTAAATACAATTCTCTGCCCTACATAGCTTATTTTCTAATTTTACTTTTTTAGATTCTTTTCATAGGCTTCCTTTTAAAATAATTAGCAAATAAAAAACAATGATATAGCATACCAGTTGCTCTTAACAGTCTTTTGATTCACACATAAGAAAGCAAAGTTTGTATTACTTACAGCTCTAAAATAACTGCTAATACATACATAAAGGAAAGAAAGTATTACTATAAAATACATTATTAAGAGAAGGGGAAAATCAATCACCTAGAATATATTATCACATTTTAATTACATGTAATACATGAATTGCAAACTTGTAAAGTCAAGGGCAGATGTAGAGAGGATTGTAAAAGTTATACCTCCAAGTTCCTTTACATTCAAAACAGCATTCTGGAATGGCACTGCCTTTATACTAAAACCTAAAATTAGAAAACAGAAAGAAAAGAATTAGCAACTCGACTTTTACATTGAAGCACTTAAGATGGTCAGATCCTGTGTTTAGAGAAAACTAAAGCTTGTTCTCCATAGCTTATATTTATACCAGACACATAACATTTCCAAGATAAAGCAGTCTTATATTATCTTCTACTGTTCTGAAGCATCACTGAATATTATAGCCCAAATATAACACTAGTCCCTTCACCTCAAAATATTACCTACTCTTGAGCATGGAATGATTATGCAATTTATTTTATCAATTAGAATAGAGGCAGCTGGAAAAAACTGAGAAATTTCAAAGAAAATATTGAGTCTACTGGGGCCTGTGAATCTAATTCTTAATATATTATGCTTTTCCCCTCATATATAGCCCAGGAACTAGCAATTAAAACACTTAGTGGAAACTATCTTATTATTTGAATTTTCTTGTACTCATTAGTATTTCATTTAAGGACACAATTAACAATACACAACTATATTTTTCTTTAATAGGTAAATTTTTCTTTAATAGGTAAAATAAATAATCATTTGAAAAATGTCATAAAACACTGATAATATTCCCAGAATATAGTTCTGCTATTAACAATATACTTAGGGCTTAACTACTCATACTGAAGACAAAGACTTTAGTTGGAACATGTAAGAATGTACATATGCACACACATGTACAAAGACAAACACTGACTATTTCTGAAAGGACTCCCAAGATATTAGAATAGCAATGACTTAGAAAATTGGAGACCGGGAAGCCTGCAACAGATTCTTTTGTACTTGTTTTCTTTTCTTTCTTTTTTTTTTTATTAAAACCCTTACTAATTTTTTAAAGCTAATTTTTCAGTAGTTTCAGGGTATGGTTTCCACATGTGCAATTACAAGGAAATAGTCATTTTTCAACAAAACTATCAGTAAAGAAGAACATCCAAATACTTTTCCTTTGGGATATTCTGACTGGCAGTGCATGGCATTGCTCTGCCTTCTACACAGATGCATCCTTTAATCCTGGCCTATCTGTTGCATGCCTTCTCTCCACATTCTTCCAGCAATCCCATAAGCTATATATTATGCTCTATTTTAAAGGCAGCATTTGAAGAACTGACTTTGTAATCAGACAGCACTAGACTAACTGCAACCCCTTCACTGTGGGCAACTTAGTAGCCTTAGCTTTCTTGTTTGTCAAATAACAGTATCTACTTCACAGCTTTGTCACAGGATGACAAGATGGAGGTAATGGGTATATTACAGGATAATGGTGCATGGTGCAGAAAGTCACTAATACTGATAAAAGAGAAAAGAGAGAGCCAAAATGAGGGAGGAGGGGGAGGGGAGGGGAGGGA
>NW_022196914.1:74401684-74430324 GCF_008632895.1 Mastomys coucha | reverse complement strand
AGAGAGAGAGAGAGAGAGAGAGAGAGAGAGAGAGAGACCCCTGTGCTGAAAAGCTGTGTGTACCCAGGCCTGAAGCAAAGCCTCTCCAGGTGTCTGGCCTCTGGGAAATCAGGGACAGTCTTGTGCCAATCACAATACTCCTACAGGCACCAAAATTCCCCTGCAGGAGATTTGAATGCTTGAATATATCTACCTACCCCACGTGGATATTCTATGGATTAAACAGCCATGGTTGTGAAATCCTGGAAACAAAAGCCCTCCACAGATGCTAAACAGTCTATTAGTGGTTATGTTCATGACAAAACTCAAGAATGGATTTTCCAGAAAAGCAGGGCAGGTCCCAACTTCCAAAAAGAAAGTTATATGGAGCACAGTGGTAATGTTTAATTGGCTCTGACAACAGTCAGGGACTCAACAGAGAAGTAAAAGTCTTTCAGAAATGGCCACAACCATAGGCAAAATCCAACTTTAGAAGTTTATTACTCCAACAGGCAGATAATGTGACTGTTACTACCTTTAGCTCTTTGCAGATCCTCATAATAAACTAGCTTAAAAACTATCAATGGTTCAAGCAACTAAAGTAACCAAGAAATTTTATTTATAGGAATATAAAGGTTTCTGTGAAATGTTCATGTTTTCTCCTCAGAGTGAACACATGTAGCTAGATTTATACTACAAATGTATTCATCATCTCCCTACTGCAGTCTCGGGTTACTGCTGCTCAGAGTCGAGATCTGTAGTTCAGAGAGAGAGAGAGAGAGACAGAGACAGAGACAGAGACAGAGAGAGACAGACAGAGAAGAAATGAAAGACACAAAGAAAGAATGAAAGAAATGAACTTTTCATGGAAGAGAAGCAATGCTTCTCTCTTTTGGTTAATTTAAATAGATTAAACATAACTAAGGGGGTAAAATAACATTTTCCATTTAACTAAGAAGAAAAGAAGCCATACTATATGTTATTTCTGTTTACAGTGGTTGGATGAGGTAAAGAGTTAATATTTAGTAGAGTTAAAAAAAAAAATCAAAAAAATTCTCTCTGAGGATTTTAAGAAATGAAAGCAAGGGCTGAAGAGTAAGAAGTCTGGGTTCATTCAAATCTTGGTTCTACCCATTACTAGCTGCTCTATTTTAGCAGAGAAGTCCTTTCCAAACTGTTTTGTTTTGTTTTGTTTTAAATGCATGTTCCTTCAGACTCTAACAGAGTGGCAAACCCCCATGGTACCATCATTGCCCTCCCCCAATAGGAAAGGGAAGCTAAGTGCTACATGGAATACTTGAACCCAGGTCTTGTCACCAGAGCCGTGCAGTGTTGCGGTGACTCCTGCATGCACCAGTGAGCAGGTGGCTTTACACTAATGTGCTTCCTATTGAGCTAAAGCTGTTGGCTCTGACTGGGCAACACGTGTGACTAATAAGCCCACACATTTATTTTCCTTTGTGTCTATAAATAATCTGACATGAGCAACCCAAACTAATTTTCTTTTCAGGTCTACATAACATTGCTGTTTTACTTATTACTGGAACAAAAATACTACCGTGAATTTAGAAAGACCTTCTTGCTAGACATTATTTAATAAGACCTGGAAATCAGGAAAGGAAGTGGTAACTGCCAACTGACTGAACGGGGATAGCATGAAGACCTCCTGCTTCTTCAGATCCTGAGCCCTCTGACAGCCCCTCTGTATGTCTGTGCTGATGTGACAAGACACTCCCTCAGAGTGCTCGAACTCATGGCCATATTTTCATAAGGACTTGGGTTTGGATTTTCAGCTATAAAATGAGCAGAGTAGCTCCTTTCAATTTCCTCTAAAATTAGGATCCTATTATTTATAATAAACAAGAAGGAGAAAATAATAGTAACAGCTGAGTCGATTCTTAATTCGATTCAAATTCTAGAATTTGGCCAGAGACCTCAGGGGTAGGTTTCCCTGGGCACCACTCAAATAGCAGGATGGCCGAAGCCTGAGTTACCCGCTCATTTTTTCCTGGCCTATCTAAGCTACATTACTAAGACTGAAACCTCCCCTAAGACTTAACCCCACAAATTTTAATAAATATATGACTTGCTAACTCTCTGGGGAAATAATTGTTTGCATAGCCTCTCGGTCGATGTTTTGCAATCCTCAAATCTAACAAAACCTGTAATACAGGGGAGATGGATTTGAAAGTTTTGTAAAGGGAAAACATTCCTGGAATTGTAACAAACTTAGTCTGGAAAGGAAGGTCAGGCTAATTTTATCCTTCATGTGTAACACATCAATGATTTACTTGGGCCTGCCCCCCAGGTCCACGTCTCCCCGTCCCCCAAGCCTGCACAAAAGCACTTGCATACTTGATGGTGCTCCTGGATCCCTCTAAAGAACTGAAGGGTTGAAGGGAGGGCACTCCAGAGATCTGGTGGTCTCAACCAGGACCAAGAGCATTATTTATGTCATGACAGTTTTGTGATGTTTGGACAAAAATCCAGCAAAAATTCTTCTCAATAGGATTTCAACATCATAAAAGGAAATTTAATCTGCTGGCATTTGTAAAGCACAATCCTGTAGCAGATACCAAAATTTACTGTTTAGCTTGCTTCTCTGGTTAACCCCTATGTAGCTAATACTGAAGTTATTTTAAACACTTCCCTCAACTTCTTGGGACCTTTTTCTGTCTTTCTTTCAGACTGTCATGACCTTTGTCCACTGACGATTTTTCAAGAGCAGAAATATAAATGTATACGTATAGATCTCCTGAGAGAGACTTTCAACTCTTCAATTCAAAGCACTTCATTTTCTCTCAATTGTTCTTGAGCAATACCAATAAACATTGTTCTAAGCCTCTAGATTCCATTCTTTGGGTTTAAAAAAGAAAGGCAAAGTAAATAATCTACAGCTTAGCAACTGTCTTTATCAACAAGCTCCTAGTACCCCCGGAGGCAAGGTGCTCCTCAGACAGAACTCACCCTTGTTTTCAGACCTAGGGAGAAGCTGCCCAGCCTCTCTTTCTTCCAATAGCTCCTGCTCTCTGGAGGATTTCTTGGCCCGTTGAGTTTTGACAATTTAAGTATCTTTTTAAAATTATGTCAAAGCTGAAAGATTGTTGAAGTTAACGATCCAATAAAATTTGGATTCCCTTTCTTCCTGGAAAAAAAGCAGGCATGCTTGCTTTGCTGAAACTGGGTGGACCTGCCCTTCTTAGGGATTGCTATCAATTCGTAAGAAACCCAGGCTTAACAAAGACCCTCTTCTTAATTGTTGAAAACAATTATTTCACCTTAATTTGATTTATATCTTCAAAAGGTTACAAACAGAGAAATAATTTAGAACAATAAAATTTCCTCATACCACATCAACAGAGTACATTATTATTTTTTTATATATTTCCCCCAGTTTACATTCAAATTCATGTTTCTATAATTTAATTTTTAAAAATGAATATAAATCTAATTTTTCATTTTCTTCAACAGAAGACAATATATACATATTCCAACCTAAACCATTTCCATTGAAGTTCTAAACTTTATTTAACAAGCTCCCTTGCTTCAGGGTACTTACATTGCTTTAAAGTTTTACTTATAAACAATATTTCAAGGAATTGCCTTAAACATATAGTTTCTTTTATATTAGTTATTTACAATAAGTCCCAGTTGTGCCTGTATTAGATCTGTTATTTCTATTTCTTACTATGTTGAGAATTTTTCATCAGAAATCAATGTTGAAAATCTTAAATCATATCAGTGATTTCCTAATTTTTAAATTAAAACTTGACTACTGAACCTTGCTCCACACTGAAGTTTTCATGTAAAAGCAGCTCTGCATTCTGAGTATAGAGGTAACTTGGTTATAGCCTCCTACTAATATGCCACTAAAGTGTATATTGTTGGATTATTGGATTTTAGTATCAGATTAATGCTAGTCGTATAAAGGAAATGTTCAGTTTTCACTCCTCTTCAAATTTCTAGAAAATATAGAAAAGTAATATTTTCCCCTTTCTGCCTACCCTGCAAAATGTTTAGCAAGATCCATAAACAATGCCAATTTAGAGTTTTATTAACTATAATTTCAGTTTCTTCAGGAGACAAGGACCTATCAGGATTCTCTACATCTTGAGTGTGACTGGAGGGTTTGTCTTATCAAAGAAATGTGTACTTCGGGCTGGCGAGATGGCTCAGCAGGTAAGAGCACTGACTGCTCTTCCGAAGGTCCTGAGTTTGGATCCCAGCAACCACATGGTGGCTCACAACCACCCATAATGAGATTGGATGCCCTCTTCTGGTGCATCTGAAGACAGCTGCAGAAAATTACACCGGAGCGACTGGGCCGGAGTGAGCAGGGCAACAGAGGTCCTGAAATAAACAGCAGCCACACACATGATGGCTCACAGTCATCTGTACAGCTACAGTGTACTCATACACATAAAAATGAAATAAAATAAATCGTTTAAAAAAAAAAAAGAAATGTGTACTTCATCCTAATGATCAAACCCTTTGGCAGAAAGCTGATGTTAATACTTAAATCATGTGTATTAAATGTTGCTCTGTCATTTGCAAGGTATTGGCAATTTTATAACTTTCTAAACTTTTTCCTGATCACTGTAGCAAAGCCATACCAATTGTATTTATCTTTTCAAAATAGATAACCAGGTGTCTGGTTCCATTAATCCTTTCTATTATTAATTAGCTTACGTGGCTTTTTAACTTTGATCTTTATCATTTCTCTTCTATTTAGAGTTTAATCTATTATTTCATTTTAGTTTCTCTTTGAAGCTAAGCCCACTGATTTGAGACCCTTCTTTTCTTTCCTTATCTTCTTCTTTTAAGATTTATTTATGTGTTTTACTTGAGTGTCTGTTTATGTACCATATGTGCCTGGGGCTAGAAGAGGGTGTTGGCTCTCCTGGAACTGGAAGCACCATGTAGGTGCTGGGAAGTGAACCCAGATTCTCTCCAATAACAAGTGTTCTTAACCTCTGAGCCACCTCTCCAGCCCCAAGTCACTTCTTTTCTAATACCAGTGCTCAGTCCTATAAATTTCTCCCAAAATACCTTTAAAGAGAGATATCACAAATTCTAAAAAGTTGTCCTTTGGTGCAAGTTGGTTAGATTTCCTCTTGTGAGTTCTCAATTAATAGGCTAGCTAGAAACAATTTAGTTTTCAAATATTTTGGAAACCGTCCTAAGGATGTTCCTGTTAATGATTTCTAGTTCAATCATAAGAAAATGAGAGGCCTGTCCAACCAATCATCTGGGGAGCACACACAGCCCAAATTTACTCAGAACACTGTATGATTTATGTGTATGTAATATGGGATGTGTGTAGGAGGACATCCTCAATCAATTCCATTGGCATGAATTCTGCAAATGACAATGTTTAAAGGCTGGATTGGATATGCCTGTTACAATTTGAAAACATATTTAGGCTAGGAGTCCATATAAACTAACTGGTATTTGCTCTATCTATGACAGTATTGATAGTTATCTAATTTAGCACATGTTCAAAGGCACTTGGGAGGAATGGATATCTTCTGTGGGTGGGTAGGGTGATCTGTAAAAGGTAACTGGGTTGGTGGACAGCACTGCTCAAGTCTACCATCTCTAGACTGACTGCCAGCCTATAATGTTCAATTGGTGGAAGAGAAATTTCCCATTTTAACTCTTAGTTTGTCTACTTCATTTACTGTGTTCTGCACTTTGAAGACCTACCGTTGGGTACATAAGCAATCAGTTCTCTCAGGTAAAATGACCCCCCCTTCATCACTATGCAACAAACTTCATTGTTCTACACATTACTCTTTGCTCTGAAGCTTACAGTCTGACATTGGGGCTTGGCTGTGGTGGCACACACTAATCCCAGCACTCTAGAGGTAGAGATGTTCCTCCCTTGAACCCCTTCAGACTTTCCTTCACTCTCGGATGACCATGTCTACACACATCTACTAGAGTGCTCACTGTCCTCATTAAAGTAAATGTCCATAGCACATTCTCTTTTTTATATGCCCTGAAAAAAAATGATTTAAACATAATCTTATGAAGAACTAAGAAGTAATGATTAGAGTGTATAACTCATCGCCATTCCTTATACACTACTTCCTCATTTATCTAGGTGGTATCCAGCTTAATAATCTACGAAACTGTTCTACATGTATCATTATTTATCATATTGCTACTATAACCATTCAGACTTTCAACTCGACTCTGTTTTCTTTTATTTCTTGGCTGTACCTGACTTACATCATATTATGTAGAATTGCCTGGATTAAGATTCTTTAACCACAGATGCAGGAATATAAGCCCTCAAGGGTGGCGATATTTGACTTATTACCTAATGCTGTGCTGTAGCCTAGCTCAGTGGCAGACACTCAATAAAACACTCAATAAATATGTGATGGATGACTGAAATACAGTTGATGCTTAGCACCCCTCTTTGCTCTCTATCTATTGTTTCTAGACAACCTCATTGAAACCCACATTTTAGTGGTAGCTCAAGTCTATACCTGCTGTTCTAAATTTTTTCTAACTTTTTACTTCAGCATCTGAAACACTGCTAGATGTCCTACCAATACAAAAGAAAAAAAACAAAAACAAGCACCCAAGCACCCATCTTATTTTTCTTTTACTTTAAAACTGCCTGGCTTGTTTTCTCTACTTCTTTTTACTACTTTTACCTAAGCACCAAGTTAGAAACTTGAGTCATAATTAAATTTTCTTTTTTGGGCTGGAGAGATGGCTCAGTGGTTAAGAACACTGACTACTCTTCTAGAGGTCCTGAGTTCAATTCCCAGCAACCACATGGTGGCTCACAACCATCTGTAATGGGATCTGATGTCCTCTTCTGGTGTGTCTGAAGAGAGCAACAGTGTACTCACCTACATAAAATAAATAAATCTTAAAAAAAAAAATGTTTTTCCATCAGCCAATATGACTGCCACTTTCAAAGAATTGATTACATGTGCTCCTAATTCACCAACCCAACAATTATTGTCTCTGTTGGTTCATCTCTCCATATTACAGGTATCTCCCAACAGCTCCTCCATTCTCTAGACCTGACACCAACACATCCTACACTGCTGTACCATGGATCTTGACCAGTAAGACAGACTTTTCTCTGAATCACTTGTTTTATATCCCAAATATCCTTGCCCTATTACTCATGGTTTAGGATCTTAACCATCTAGTGAAGCACTTTTCTAATATAATGGTCACTAGGAAGCCTTTTTTGATCTCTCAGGCTAGAAAACACGTGTAACTTTCAGCTTATACCGTCAAGGACAACCCACATCACATAGCACAACACATATCACACAGTATCTTATATAGGAACTGGCATGTAATAAACAATCAAGTGTGAACCATTTTACCATTGGAAATGTTATCTTCCAAACCCAGTGTAAACCTACTGATGGCAAGGACCTCTAAAGAGGCCTCCGGAGAGGCCCTGTGCCAAGATCAAGATAGCTGCAACTCACAGAATTTTGATATCCAAAACGTTAGCCAACTTGCTATCTAATTCATCAGAAAATCAGCTAACAGAAGTGTTACGATTTGTTCCAGTAAAAGGGAAACATAAATTACTTAAAATTTTTACAGAAACAAATTTAAAACACATTACAATTTACTAATAAATTTTGAAACCATTTACAGGTAAGTTTTCCATTGTTATTCAACACTGTTCTTCTATACAGTGCTGCATGAAGCCTGACGGTGAGGGAAATGGTACTTTTTGTTGTTCTTATACTTAGTTTGGATGCAACCTTACCTAAAAAGAGTTTATAATGTGAATGGTGTTTATATAACTTCACAGCACATCACTGAAAACATAGATTTTTAGAGACAACCATGTGCTTGCATCAGAAATCAGATGAACTTCATTTGAAAACCAGACTTGGCATCCTTCCTCTGTGCCTAGCTATATTAAAATTAACAGATCAGTTACCAGTACTTACTATGGTCATGGTCACCTGCTCTCACCCGTCCCTTACTCGAGAAATAGACACATGTACACTTCTTTATAGACACATTTACATTGCTTCATCTTTTTAAGCTTTGACTCTTAAGGTCTAAAAAGGTCTACATGCTTCTCTTAGTTTTCTCTAAGCCGGAGCTGAACTGATGTGAAGTTCCTGATCACCAACATTTTTCCTACTTAAGAAACCCTAGTGAATGATTTCCTCACCCATCATCAGCTGAGCCAGGAACTGAGTCACTGTTGGCTTCTCTTTCCTTCTTCGTCCCAAGCCAACTGATTACCAAGTCCTGCCAATTCCCTTTGCTCTTGCCATTCTCTGCTCTCCGTTTTTCCTGTGAGTGCCTCACTTAAGGCCTTTAAGTGTACCACCACCACCACCACCATCATCATCATCATCCAGGGGCTCCTCATGGTTCATGCCCCAAATCAAGGCCAGCTTTATCCTTCTCAAATGGATATCTGAGCATGTTGTTTTCTTGCTTATATGACTCTGAGATCTCTGTACATTACAGATGAAGCTAAAATTTCTGAATTTGGTGTAAAAAATTTGCCCAGACTCAGCACTTCTCTTATTATTTGCCACCTGACATACCATGAAACACAGATAGCCGTGCAAAAACACAGTTCTAGGAGGCCCTACCGTGATGCACACTCCCGAGTTCCCATAACTAGGCTTCTCTTTCTTTCTCTTACTAGCCTGGCTTACTCAGCAGTTTCAAATCCAATGGGGAAAACTTTACCATGCATGCCACCTCTGCACAGCACACAGCACTGATAATGGCCTTTTTATAAATCCTAGATGTGAGCTTAAACGTCTTTGTGATCAGTGGACTACATGTCCGCACCACTGGGATCACTTATAACAGCATCAAATGGCAAGTGTTCAAAAGTTGGGCTGAAAGAGCTATGTTTTTATCATCATCCCCGGAAAATGTCTTGCTTTGCTGCTTCTGATGGGTGATTCCGCCTCAGTTGTCCTTTTCTTCACCCACAACTATTCTGCAGTTATTGTGGTGAACACACACTCTCCTATCTCATTGTCAGAAGAGTAAAGAGGAAGTATTAGGGAGGGGTGGAAGTGGGACTCTCAGCTTTGCTGATGGTGCCATTTTGGATTAGGTAATTCCTCGCTGTGGGAACTGCCTCGAACCACAGACTACATGCCAACATCTCGCGCCTCTAACTATTGTATAAGTCAGAAGCATCCTCAGCTAGATACGGCAGCCATAATGTCTTCATAGTGCCAGGTATTGCTCATCTGCATGGGAACACAATACCTCCTGATTTAAAAAACAAAAAAATGACAACACTAATTGGAACAGGAAAGAGGGCTTAGCAGTTAATAGCACTAACTGTTCTTCCAGAGGACCTAGGTTCGATTCCCAGGACCCACATGACTGCTAACAAATACCTGTAACTCCAGTCCCAGGAGATCTGTGCCCTCTTCCGGCACAGATTCAGGTAAAATATGACACGTAAGATAAAAATAAATCTCAAAAAAACATTTTTTTAAACCCCTGTATTTTTGACTGACTTCAAGTCATAAAATATGGTAAAACGCAAAGGATCTATAGCACTCAAACTATCTATCGTTATATGACAAGTGGTGAGATGAGGAAATTCAGTGTACATCACTAGTGCTATAGAGCAAACTCGTGACCAACAAATGACAGCTGATTGCAAGGGAGACAGTCCTCAGTGAAGCTCAAGGCTAGAACTCCCCAGACTCCAGGGCTAGGTTTTTATAAGTATTTTTGTGAGCTTGATTTATTCTATGTCACTGAAAGGAATAGAAAAGGCGTTGCAGGACACAGCTATTGCATGCTAATATTTTTTTTCCAGGAAAGGAGACAGAGGATTTAAAATTGAAATGGGCATGCTACTGAAGCATGAAGTTATGAACTGAATGGGCAGTAGAGGGACATAAACAGCATAGGTTGAAACTGGCTACCCTGGGGACAAGGAGGACATAGAGACAGACGCTTGATAAAACACCCACCTGTCGTTGACACAACGTTCTCCGGGCTTTCGCTGCAGAGCTTGGACAACAGACTGGTCTTCCCAGAGCCCGTGAGACCTATGCAAACCAAGTCATATTCAGGGCGCGCAGGTGGTGGTCCCTTGCAGCAAAGTGCTCGAAAACACTGCCAAGAGAAAGAGATGGAGGCAAACCTCAGTAAACGTTAAAACAACTATACAAATATAAAGATGGTAACTAACTATCCCCATCAGATTTAAGCAGGAATGTGAGAGCTTCAGGTGGAGACTCCCGGGCCATACCACTGTGTCAAAGTAATCAACATTCCTGAGAGTGTTACACACCAGCCGTGAGACCTGTCTACGTTGCCACCATGCTGCTATACATGGCAGGAACAACAGGCACGGGGCTCTAACAGCATCCGACTACCGCACATCCTCTGAACCTACCCAGGAGGAAGCTACAGAAAGCCAATCTCAGAAGAATCCTGTATAATACCTAGTCAGTTTTCTAAAACACCATTGTCTCAAAAGTCGGAGACTAAGGAGCCGCTGCTCACGAAGCACTGGAAGACATAATATGAACTGCAATGCATCTTAGATTAGATCCTGAACTGGGAGGAAGAAAGTGCCATAAGTGACAGTATTGGGACAATAGTGAGGACTGAATATAGACTGCACATTAGATAACAGCGTTGCATAAGGTTAAATTTCCTGAATTAAATAACTGTGCTGTCATTATGTAAGAAAAAAACGTCGTTGTTCTGAGAAAATACATGCTGAAGTACTTGCAGGTGAAGGGTCTTGAAATCTGCAATTAACTGGCTCAGAAACAGTCGAAGGCTCTTACTCCCTCCACCTCCATCTGGCGGGGCGTGTGAGAAAGCAAACATGGAAAAACCCTAACCAATGGCGCTGAGTGAAGAACCCTAAGCCTCTGGTCAAGTTCTGGACTGTTATCTGGGACTGGCCACTGAAGCCAGGACACACAGGAATGAAGTGCCTCTGAGCTGGTTTCGCTGTCACTTTTTTTGTTGTTGTTTGTTTTTTCAAGACAGGGTTTCTCTGTGTAGTCCTGGCTGTCCTGGAACTCACTCTGTAGACCAGGCTGGCCTTGAACTCAGAAATCCGCCTGCCTCTGCCTCCCAAGTGCTGGGATTAAAGGTGTGCACCACCACCGCCCAGCCAGAAGAAGAATCTTAAATCACAAAAGAATCCATGCTCTCAGAGGCAGGCGGATTTCTGAGTTCGAGGCCAGCCTGGTCTACAGAGTGAGTTCCAGGACAGCTAGGGCTACACAGGGAAACCCTGTCTCGAAAATAAAAAAAAAAAAAAAAAAAAAAAAAAAAAAAAAAAAAAAAAAAAGAATCCATGCTCTCTTGGCCTTTGCTAACTTGGGTTTGAGGTTAACTAACCTCGGGGTTCTATGAATTATAATATAGTTTCTGAGCCATACAGACTTCCTTGGTCTTCATGCATAAAGACACGGGTTTGTAGCTAGAGGCAGGCTATCATTCATGAAATGTTTGGTATTTCAATTCATCTCAAATCCAGTTAAGATGTTGCCTATGCACCACTTTGCAGAATCTTCAATGTTCCCAATATTCGTTTGATATGAACACTGATTCATAAGAGACTATAAGTAAAACTAGAGAGAGAAGATTCCAGCCCATTTTGTTTGAGCCCATAGAGAAAAAAAAGACCTATAAAACATTGTGGTGATTCCTTTCAGATAAGATCTGGGTGCTACTTGCCTGCCATACTCTCATGATCAAGCCTAATTATTCCTCTCCCTCATTTCTAACATGTGATCAAGCCTAGTCCATGTGACCCCTGAAATGTGACCTTCTTAACCTTCCTAAGGTTGTGCCGCTTTAATACAGTTCATGTTGCGGTGACCCCAGGCATAAAATTATTTCCATTGCTATTTCATAACTATAATTTTGCTACTGTTATGAATCGTAATGTAAATGCCTGGTGTGCAGGATGTCTGCTATGTGAGCGCTGTGGGAGTTGAGAACTGCTACTCTAGAGTCCACTGGAGTCTCCCCACCTAGTCTGTGGTCACCTAGATACCACCACTCGCCCACTGCTTCCAGGAATATTTAACCCTTGCCCTCTGTTCTCCACAGTACCTACTGTGACTGCTCATAAAAACAAAATCCATTCTATATGCTTAACTTTGCTCAGTGATGTCTCCTGTTGTAAACTCTTATCATGGTGTAGAAGCTGATCCAGACAGGTCGCAGCCAGCATGCTGGCCTCAGGTCCACCACTGTTTCCAAGCCTTGCTGGGCATCTGTCACCTGAGACTTGTCTGCTGTTCCTTCTTCCATGCTGCCGGCTTTGCCAACAGAACTTTGGATTCAGTTTAACCACCCTTTCCCGGGAGCAGACAGCTCTGATGGGAGACTGTGTTAGCAACGGATGTCAAGCTCTCATGCCATGTCTGTGAACTCAGCATACTGACAATTAATGACAATTGCAGTTTTGTATTCCCCACCAGACGGTGGGAGGCACGTGTGTCCGATGTTGTCTCATATCCCCAGTGCCTGGCAGTGAACAAGGCAAAGAAGCTACCCTCAATAAGTCACAGTTGGATGGAGAATGAATGATATTTGAGTTTTACCTTAAAAGGAGAAGAGAAAGCACAAGGGCTAAGAGGATGCTTGATCTCTGGGCCCCTGTGTTTAAAAGGAAAGTGTCCAAGCTAGAGAAACCCTTGGCTTTTACACTTCAACACCAGAAGTTAGCCAAGTCCCCTAAAGACCAGTTTTTGAAGTACAAGATCTACTTTCTCAGTACACTAGAGGTTCTTTTCCCCCAAGTTCATTTTTTCCCTCAGTTTTTAGGAGGTTTTGCTGACTTCTAGTAAACAATTTTATGTTCCTTATTCTACACGAAATTATTAAACTCTAATCATATTTCCTCTCTTCTTTTCAAGTCTGAGGAGTCCTAATGATTTCAGGCTGCTTCCGATGGCTGCCAACCCTACTGTGGCATCATCATCGCTCTTCCTTGGCCTTTACTTGAATTCCACTATACCTTCTCCTACAAGATTAATGACCACAACAGTCAACAGCCTTCTCTATGCCAGCATGCCACTTTCTGGACTCACATGAAGACTGGTTCACACTGTCCGTAACTCTTCCTCATCCCTTAGACTTCTCATGAGTCTAGATAGATCTCTGCATGGGCATATATATTTCCTTGAAGGTGGCCACTGGCTAGCAGTTGTTTACACTGAAGTGTCTTCTACACTAGCTGTTTTGGTTTTTGTTTGGGGAAACAAGGAAGGACTTTATTTCTCTAGAAACCAGCCCCTGGCACACTCAGCTCTTCTATTATAGTTCCTCTGGACCAGCTCCTGGAGGGCATTGGAACTGGCCAGCCCCACTATGTGAATCAACTTACCATAAACCTTAAAAACAACATGAAGTATGTGAGGCTGGAAGGATAGGTCAATGAGTAAAGGTACTTACACCAAGCTGAAGGACCTCAGTTCATTCCCATGTGGCAGAAGGGGAGAGCTGACTCCCACGAGTTATCTATCATCTGACTTCTACAAAGATGCTGTGGTATGCACACATACTAGACAGACAGACAAACAGACAGAAAGGCAGACAGATGATAATAGATAGTAGGTAAAAGATAGATAAATAGATGGATGGATAGGTAGGTAGGTGGTCAGATAGATAGATAGATAGATAGATAGATAGATAGATAGATAGATAGATAGATAGATAGGTAGGTAGGTAGGTAGGTAGGTAGGTAGGTAGGTAGGTAGGTAGACAGACAGATGGGTAGACAGACAGACAGACAGACAGATGGGTAGACAGACAGACAGACAGACAAACAGACAGACAGATTGCCTAAAGTTATACAATTTCATCTCCATGTTCTCTTTAAAATTCAGAAGGCAGCAACTTTCTACCCAAGCCCACCAAAATCTGTATCATCTTTTGAATCATGTCTGGAAGCCTCAGACACTCTGGCAGGAGACACCTGAGCAATAATACTCTGCTCTCTTTCTTCTTCTATTCTCCCCTGGAGTGTCAGCTCCATCCCATGGCTGACTCACACAGCCTGCAATGTCACCCAGCATGACAATGCCCAGGGCACACCCCACCACTGTGCCGAATCCCCAGCTCTGTAGTCCCAACTGCTCCGAGGGAACCCAAACTAAATGTGAATGAGAGAAAAAGCCTCCTCCCTCTTCTGAACCCAGACTAGGGAAATACAGCACAGCACCGTAGAAGAAAAACACTGGACTGGTAGTTCTTACAAAAGAATATTTAAAACATGGCCCAGAAACCTAGGAATACATACGTATTGAAAACCAACGCCATGGTTAACAGAGAAAGTGTTATATTTGGAGCCAATGCCATAGAACTTTTAAGTACGTGCCATTTCAAAGCTGGGAGGAATGTTCGTGCTTTTTAAGTCTGCTCCCAAAACTGTACAGAGTTTTCATTTGTTTCTTGTTTTAAAACCCTAATGAAGCTTTGGATCTTATAGTCAATTTACTTAAAATTACTCACTTTGGCCTCTAGACTATACTGTACCAAAGGTCACTGGGTTTGTCTCCTACAGCAGCCCTCTCATTGTTAAGAGTAAGCCCCTTTCATGGCCGTACAATGCGAGACACAATGCTGTCGGCAGTCCTGACAGCGAGCGGCAAACTCAGGCTTCATTCCCAGGCCAGACACTGCGGCATTGTGTGACTCTGCTCTAGCCCCATAAACCTATCCGTGCTTCAGCTTCCCCGTGATTAACCAGTAACATTTAACACTCTCCGCCACTTCCTTTCTTCAGGAGGATGTTTGGAGGCATGAGTTCAATGCTTTATGCTCCTCAGAAAGGCGCCAGACGGACAAATCACTGTTCACTGTGATGCTCATTTTCCTAAGGTAGCTTGGCTGCTAGTTATCTTCCCTGGGCAAGGGTCTGGCAGCCTAACACACAGCCCAGCTTGGAGCCCCTTCTATCAGCCCAGAGCAGCCACTCATATTCCCAACCCCACCCTAGCTCTCAACCCAGGTTCTGTACACAAAATCCAGGGCCCTGTGCAGCAAGACACAAGGAACGGAGCAGTCTGAACTGTAATCCCGCTCTTGGGGTACCACCATCACCGTCTCCCTTGCCTAGACTATTTCAGCCTTTTCCCACAGGGTCAGTTATTACTTGTTCCTTTTTAGAAAAGAGGAAGGAGGTCATGAGTATTGAGAATAAATTATTTGAGAACAAATAAAACTTCAAGGGTAAAAGAAGGGCTTTGGATAAAAGTCTGGTAGCCAGCCCTACAACGAGATCCTCAGGGTCTTAAGCTTGGCCCATTTTTGTTGGGAACAGTGTTAAACATTTGGCAGATGCAGCCGTGCAGTGAACACAGTAGGTACTTGTTGAATATCTGCATAATGAGTCAGTGCTGAAAAGTACTCACTTGGCATGTAGCTATGGATGTCATGGGCCCTTAAAGACTCCAGCTACCTCCAAACCACACAGTAGTCCTCCAAACAGGGCAAACCCTTGGCCTTCTCACACTGTGACCTTGGTCTTCCCTTCTCTGTCTACTGGCTGAGCCCCTGTTTAAAGTACTGTGGGTAGGGCACTTCTTCAGTCTACTCCTCATTCCTTGGTGTTTGTACACTGCCAGTGCTGCAGGTAAGACCTGTGTGTGTGTGTGTGTGTGTGTGTTTGTGTAGGTATGTGGGTGTGGGTGTGTGGGTGTGTGGGTGTGTGGGTATCTATGTGTTTTCTAACTGAATTTACCAGCTGATAGAAATATGCATTTGGTTTCATTGGTGGTTTTCTAAAAGTTAAACTTTTATAGATTCTGAGGGCGGCCAGCCATCCAAACGGCCAGAGAATTGTCCTGGCACCACATATTTCTGGATGAGAGGCTTGCTGAAAAGCCCTGCCCTGGCATCAGCTCCTGCACTGCCAGGATTCCCTACCATCCCATGGTATGAAATTCCCAGCCTTGTGGGACATGGCAAGGGTTTCAATCAATGCTCTGTTTTCCACCATGAATACAAGATTTAATTCTGAGCACGATTCCAATTCGGTTGAAGCTCTATAGCTGCTGGAAAGTTTTCTTCTGTCGGCTTCAGGTCTTCCCTCAGCCACATGACACTGCCCAAGCCACGGTTTCTTCCTTATTTAAATATAGGCCTCACTAGACAAAAACTGTGATGGCTTCTGTAACAGATAGCTATGCATTTTCTTTCATTTTTAATACAAGGGCAGAGCTGAGCACAGCACTCAGGAAATGCTAGTTTGATTCATGAAACATCTTTGAGTCAAGGCCGTACCTTAAGGGAAAGCTCACCTCTTTCTACATCTGTGTTTCACAGAGTCTGGCCTCATAAATGAGGAAAAGGTGGGTGGATGTTATTTACATTTTTCTCTTTTTAAAAATTAAGCATTTCATATGTATGCATGGTGCATGACTGCTGCCCATGGAGGGACAGTTTCTAAAACTCTTGTCTTTGTTGTTGTTGCCCCCTCTGCCCCTTCATTTTATTAACAAGTGTTGGAGATGGAACTCCAGGCTTCATAAGTGCTCACAATAATCAAATAGGAGTCTGTCTTCTGAAACGGTAATGCAATACAAAATACAAATCAATTCCAAATGTGTGGAAGGATGTGTCTGAACCAGCTTAAGTTCTGCAGAAGAGTGACATCAGGATCAGGATGACTGGGTGCCCACATAAGTCAAAAGGAGGAAAAACGAGGCAGCTACTGTTGAGCACTAAGTACAAGTAATCTTGGAGTAATAATTCAATAATTCTGATTTCAGGACCAGAAAACTGAGGTTCAAAGAGGTGAGGTGGCTCGTCTACTAGGGACAGGATTCAGATCCTAGCAGTCTAGCTCCAGGACTGTTACTGAAGCCTCTAGAAATCTCAGTCCCTCACATCTGAGAGTGCATCGTGGAAAAGCAACTTTAGAGTCACTCTTAAGGGTAACCTAGGTAAGATAATGTCCCCAGGTACTACTAAACATCAGGGCTGGGGCATGAGCTGTTCAGCCATGTCCTTATGCTTTGGGAGCTGCTACATCCAGACCCACAGACCACAGCATCATAAATGGGATGGTTCAGTGGTTTAGAAGGTCAGAGAGTCCTAGAGAAAAGGCTGAATCCTTGATTGAATCATGATGTGCAGCTTTACCATGATGTGCCTTTCATTCCAAGCAAGGATGTAACGATGCTATGTTGATGCTCCTTGTATCCGTCCATCACTTTCTGTGCCTATCCCACTAACACTCTAAAATAGGTAGCAGGGAAAGAGAAGAGAGGCTTGGCCAATTCAGTTCTTTTTCATTTAACCCCTTTTGTCCTTGGAAAGGGCACCACTTATCTGAAGAGAAGCCCAAGCAGGACATAGATTTCTGATTCTATAGACAGAAATGTGAGGAAAAAAATCTTTACTGGGACAGTCCTTTAAATATATGTTATTTAGTCCTTAAAATATACATATGTATAAGTATATATGTGTATATATTTATACAAATATATATACATACATACACATGTATGTATGTTTGTATGTATGAATGCATGTATGTATGTATAAATTTTGCTTCCATAAAGTAAGCTAATAAGAAAAACAAAGGAAGCTGATTAAGGGAGTTATGCGAGGGAAGGAAAAGTCCATGAGTAAGCCAGATCTCACAGAAATGTATTCACAAGACAATGATAGAGAAGGAACGTGCCTTCTTTAAGCCAATATCTATCTATAAGGCGAAAAAGGAATGCCAGACATGTCCCGCAGTTGTAGAAGCCCCTGAGTTCTCGCAAACTCGGGAGAAGAATGTAAGATCAAACCCCAACAAGTGCAACAAAAATGCTAAGCAGGGAGATGGAATACCGTAGCCCTTGACCGCCAGACAGCCTGCAAGACTTCACTGCGTAGCAAGGGCAGTCCACTTTCTGAGGTGAAAAATCCCCTTGCCCTTTAAAACCCTAGTGAGAAAAACAATAAACTGTTTTCATAGAAGATGGGTCAAACCTTTGGGCCACGTAGGCTGGGAGCTCACAGATGAAGGCTCTGGCCCGGAATTGTCCCAGGGCTGGGGCTGCTGGCAGATACATCACGGTGCCTCAGGATACTAAGTCTGTCTTTGCGGTACTCTTTGTATTTCTCAACGCACATTCCTTTTTTTGGGGTGAAATACTCCATTATTTGTGCTTTGTTCTGGGCTGTCTCCTGTCTCTGTCCCTATTAACTCGTGGCAACAAAAGAAACAAACAGAAGCAGGGGATTTCATGCTTAGGAGCTATAGACATTGGCCTCACGGCTTTGCAGAGGGGCCGACGTGTGAGGCTCTGAATGAAAGAGAGTGCTGCTGCGCTGAGCTAGACCTGCCATGCTGAGCCAGCCCAGGGGCCCACGTGGCTCCCAGTCTGAGCATCGGTCAGCCATCCTCCATCAGGAGTATTCACCCTGCCTGATACGGGTGGTTCAAGATTAACTGAAAGTGAGATTTTCAAAGTTAGGGCATGTACGGAACAACTAGATTTAAAGAGACCAATTCAGGATTCTCATACACTCCTGGTTATCCAGACTCGGAGATCTGTCACATGATTTACAGATCAGAGAGATCAGAGTCACACAGATCTGATCAGACAAATCGGAATCAAAAAGAAAGAAACTAGTAGATTAAAAAAGGAAGCTAAATTGAAAATACGTGCTTACTTTAATATAGGATTTTTTTTTATCTTGTAATAGTTGGATAGGAAATCTGATTTTTAAGTATAAACTTTTATAATGGAATTATCCACTAAAACCAACAATGCAATCCCTAGGCATGGTTGTCTGTAACTGAACTCAAACTTTATATGCCTTCAAAAATATCTCCCTATGAGGGCTTCGCCTACATCAGTTTTAGAACATATACCATTTTTTCTCTACAGAGTGAAGAAATACAAATTTAGTTAAAAGTGAAGCACTAGTACATTTTATATACTCTGCCACCACCATCATTATGTGAACAGAATGTTTCTCAACAGAACGCAGGTCTTGAAAATACAAAAGCATGTCAAGTCTTTCTATGTTTTTTGTATTTGGAATGAGTCAGGTCTTGAAAACATTTCAAGAGAAGCAGCTCCCTGGTCTCCATCCTTCAGGTGACCTGAAGTGTCACCAAAAGTATGCTCTTCCCTCTTAGTGCCACGGGACTTCAGCCTGAGATGCTTGCAATGCCAAAGAAGAAAATAAATTCTATTAACTTCTTTTCATCTTGTAGTCCTTAATAAGAAAATCTATTCTTTTGCTTAAATCGTTGAGCTCCACAAAAATGAAGCTCACTCACATACTCCAGGGTCTCTGATTCCTACACATCTGTCCACCTCTGCCACTTACTTCCTAAGGCCTTTTGGTCAGAACATTAGCACTGTCCTCAGGACATTTATGGTGTCTGCTGATGTCATCACCTCAAGTATCACTCTCTCCCATCTCCAAAAGGCTAGAATCCCTTTAAAACACACAAAACCATTTTCATGACTTGAAATTTTCTTGTAACCATCTGTATCTGCAAGGGTAATACAAATTCTTTGTACAAGCAGACAAAGCTCTTTTTTTAGTTTGACCTTTGCTGTTATCTCTGGTTCCATGAAATGTCTGTAAATCATCTAAAACAGGATTTGATACAACAATAACAACAAAAACCACACACACAAAACATACAATAACAATTCTTTATACTGTTATTTTCCCACTATACACTTGGACATGATGGAAACCACATACTCGGTTACTTGCTCCACGTCATCTAAGAAGCCTACCCGTCAATGCCCACCATCTTTCTCTGCAGTGTTCAAAGTTCAGCTCAACATTCCTATCTCCAAGAACTTCTGTGCTCCTCAGTCTAATCTGAATGATGTTCTCTATGCTCTCCTTTGGCTTCTTCCCCCTTCCACTAGCACAGCACTCCCATTCAACCACGTGTGCTCACTGTCTATCTTCCCCCACTGGATTCTGAGCAACTACATGAAGGTACTAATTCAACTCTGGAGCGGGATGTCTGACCCAGCATCCAATTGGCCATGTGTCAGGTGTGCCTCAGAAAGTGTAACCACTTTGTTTAAGTGCTTGTCAGATATGCCTGAAATGGAGAGAGCCCCAGAGCCTCCAGGATGATTTCACTGACGACCATCATCTGATCTAGGAAATAAGATCACCTCTCGGATCACCAGAGTAGTGTACAAGGTATTACCAAATGAAAACATAGCATGTAACAATTAATAGGTATTATTGTTATTATAATGAAGTATTGTTTTGTCTTTTTTATTTTTTACTTAGACCATGGTTTTCCTAAAAAGCATTGACTTGTGATTCTTTTCATGACATATAATTAAACATAATTCATGTTTAGGGTTTATTTATCTATCCATTTGATCAAAGAACTGATAAACACCAAATACCAATGGTGACTAATTAACAAAGGCAGTCAGTCCTTCTGGTTTGCTAGAGTAAGATCAATTATAATTATTTATTATATAATACAATATTAATATAATGTGAGAGCACAGATTTTTTTTCTTGCCTTAGCAAGGGAAAATTCAAAGGCAAGTTTTAAAAAAACATACTATTCTATCCTAATATTAAATTGGCTCTTGGACAGTAAGTTACTCAATAGGAAGACCCAGACAAAAGGCTAAGGGCAGAGGCATATTCAATCCCTGTGCATCCTTGAATCACATTGCTTTAGCTGCTGACAAAGACAAATGTTTACTATGGTCTAGTGCTAAGGAGCCAATACAGTGAGCGAGATGTTATCCCTCCTCACACATCAACACACGTGCCAGACAGATTCTGATCGCAAAGTCTGTTATTGGTGATGAAAAAGGCAGAGAGGGCACAGCTGGTTATCTCAGATCCACAGCTGAGCTGGCAGCAGGGGTGGTTCAAGACATCTTCTCACTTTAAAAGCTGGAATTAATCTGAGTTATTTAAAGGTGTGTTTTATTAAAGAGGCACTTTTCACTATGATCAAACATCACGCGCAAAAGCTGAGCACAGACTAAGGCAGACAACTGAAATCACCTATGAGATAGCAACAGATTTTCTTCAGTACCCACAAATCACTTTACCAAAACAGGATACTAATAAAAAAATAATAATAATCTGTTCACACCTCACAAAAGTGAAAGGAAGCACATGGACTTACATTTATGTCATAAATGTTTTTTAGTACTTTATTCACCAAAAGGCATACAAAGCATGCATGCCTTATAGGTGGTAGGAGAATCTTATGCAGACTGATGAAGGGTGCTGTCTAAGCACACACTTATCAAAGGAGTTCTCACACTACACAGGAAACTATGAGACATGTACACACCGAGTATTTTCCTCTGATTGCAAAGAACGTAAGAATGATATACTAGGAGCCTGGTAATTCACAGAATGAGTAAAAAGACTCACAGATCCCCAAGAACCAAGAAGCCCAGAGTGTTACCACAGTGGCCACCTAACCTTGACTGCCTGCTGGCCCAAGCCCAGCTCTACCACAGCCTCAGAATAACTCAGTGCTCCAGCCAGAGACCATCCAACTGGCTAAGCTCAGGCCCTGGCTCCCATGGAGTTGAAGGGGAAGACATGTAAAAAGTAGCAGTGAAAAGAAGGACCTCTGACTCCTACTAACAGTATACTGTAGAATACCTAGTATTCATTTGCAGGGAAGCCCAGAGCATTTTACAAGTCTACATTGTGGTCTATGGTCCATCAGAGAGCTGACTTTATAGATACAAATTAGAACAAGATTTGTTTATGTTCTACTTCCATAGACATTCTGACAGAAAACAGCAGTCTCGTGAGCAGGAAGGCCAAACAGCTGGGATCCAGGCAAGTGAGCAAGCCATGAGCTGGGATTTGCTGGGGAAAAGGTTTTGTCTTCTCACTGAGCCTTCCTGTTCTCTGCCTGCCTTCTCTCTCCCTTCCCCTTACTCTTCTTGATACATTATAACATTTGATACTTGGGTTGATTTGCCTTGACTTTCATATCTGACAGGAGGAAAATAAGACCTGGAACACATGGAGCCCTGGGTAGCACCTATCTCTTCTCAACTGAAAACGAAGGCATGGTGGGGTAGTCTGGGCTACTTCTGTCACTAGAAACTAGAAACTTATAAAGCCTCTTAAACTCCTTAAGGATATGTGACTGGGTGTCTATGCATATATGCATGTGCACAGTTATTTATTTACTTTACATAAACCCACTCTAGGTTTCCACATATTTAGCTAGTATGAGATACTGAATGGCTCAAGTTTCCCTTTTCCAAATGGAAAATTTGCAAAGAGCACCACAATCGTGAAGCAACTGTTAAAACTGCTTATCCGGAGCATGTGGGAAGCCAGAACAATTGCATTTACAGTTAACACCAAATAGGCAGAAATCAAACTCTGTCTTTGGCTAGCAAACTTAGCTTTCCCAAAAGAAGATCTGGAAACTTGCAGTGAGCTGTCACATTAAAGGAACAAAGTATTAGGGCAAGTGAAATGATTAGATCAATGGTTCTCACCCTGTGGGTTATGACTCCTTTAGGAGTCACAGATATCCTGCAAATCAGACATTTACATTATAACCCATATCAATAACAAAACTGCAGTTATGAAGTAGCAATGAAATAATTTTATGCGTGGTGCTCACCACAACATGAGGAACTGTATTAAAGTGTCCCAGCATTAGGAAGGTTGAAAAATCACTGTATTAGATAAAGGCATGCAAGAAGGAGGAGGAGGAGGAGGAGAAGGGAGAGGAGGAGGAGGAGGAGGAGGAGGAGGAGGAGGAAGAAGAGGAAGAAGAAGAAGAAGAAGAAGAAGAAGAAGAAGAAGAAGAAGAAGAAGAAGAAGAAGAAAAAGAAGGAGGAGGAAGAGGAGGAAGAAGAAGGAGGAGGAAGAGGAAGAAGAAGAAGGAGGAGGAAGAGAAGGAAGAAGAAGAAGGAGGAGGAGGAGAAGGAGAAGTAGTAGTAGTAGTTATTCCTCATTTGATGACTGTTTGGAAACATTTTATAATATTCTGTATAAAAAATTATGATCCCATTATAAATAGCTTATAAATAGATCCCACAGCTTCCATGGTATTTCAAAAACGAGAAAGGACATATTTGTGATTCTTTTACCTTAGTATTGATAGAATTGTATAGTTAAAATAAGTTTAGGGGGGAAAATCCTTAAGAAAATTATTTATGGACAATAAGAGACAGGGCTGCAAAATGAAAAATATTCATCACTGAAAGCATATAAAAATACAGAGAGAGGATCTAGCATACATCAAACCACAAACATGAAGAGAGATGCCGGGCATGGTGGCCCATGACTTTAACCCCAGCACTTGAGAGGCAGAGGCAGGTGGATCTCTATTAGTTCAAGCCAGTCTGGAACTCTACAGGCTTGGTAGTTAAGAGAACTACCTGCTCTTGCAGAGGACTGGGGATCTGTTCCCAGCATCCACATGGTGACTTACAACCCCCCCCCCATTCCTGTTCCATGGGATCTGTTGCCCTCTACTAACCTCTGCAAGCACAGGGTATATAGAAGGCAGACAGATATGCACGTAAGCAACACATACAGACAGCTATTAAATATTTTTGAATGGAAGGAGCAATAGAAGACAGCTTAAGCTTACGGCTGGCCTCCATCCCAAAACACAAGGGAATGTGTACTGGTATGCCCATGTGTACGCACACATACATATATTCTATCCAACAAGAAAAATGGACAGGAAGATCACAAAGAGGCCTGAATACTTTGATAATCTCTAGCCCTGACACATGCGGCCTCATGATACATATGTCAGTCAGACAGCCAGTTGTCTGACTGAATGGTACTATGGTGACTTTCAAAGACCTACAGAAAAAGAACCCACTATTTATTTTACTTAAATCAATGGGAATTCAAAAGGTTAAAAAAAAATAAAAACAAAAAAACCAAGTACACCATATTAAAAGACCAGCTGCTATTAAGTCATTGTATTTTAAATATTTGCATATTTCAGTTTTAACAATATTCCTAAGTATTTAACATTTCCTGAATGTTTGTCTTCATAAAGCAAATCAATGGTGTCCCAATGTGTTGCAGGGTACTATTACTGAATAAACAGAGGGTAGCACAAGCAGTGGGGAAGAAAAATAATTCGTCTAGAACCTTCCATAGAAAAAGGACAGAAGAACACAGCAACGAACACACAAATAAGCACATGGTTGGAGACCCTTAGTTAGAACACATCCCAGGAAGATCAGCCACTATGGGCTTCCCTGGACACTGACTTTCAGGCCCCCAACCAGTCTCTATCCTTCTTCAGAGCTGCCAGGCTAGCCTATGCAGACTGCATCCATGGGCACTCATGCCCTGTGGTTTCTAGTTACAGCCAATAAAATACAGAAGAGAACAGTGAAATCAAGTGATTACACTTTGCTTTCTTCTTACAAGAGAAGGGGATGTACCGTAGAGCTGACTCACATCACACCTGACTCTATCCGACCCCCCATGTAGCCCTCTCTACCAATGAGGTCCAAACATAGCTCTTTGTTCTTTTGGGACAAGGGATCATCTTGGTATCCTGCCCACACCTTTGAAAACAGAAGTGGCATCAGGTTTTTAAAAACATTGCACATTGCTAATCTGAAAATGCTGTTTCCTGACGGAGTCTAACAGGCAGCCCTAATAATGACTAAATTAAGATGAAGGTGGTATCTATGTTGAGGTTTTGGCAAAAAAAGGAAGTTAGGTTTAGGATGCAGGATGGGGAAAAATTAAAAGTGTGGTTATAAATTTTGTATACCCAGCATTAGAAATCCACATGGACTTGAGTTATAACTGAGCCATTTTGGGAAGAGTCAGAGTTTACATGACAATCTCCAGGTGAACTAAATCCACATGTAAGAGGCTGCACACACAGAAGGAAAGCTTTCTGGTATTCCTGTACAGAATAGATTCTTGTTTGGGGCAAATGAATTTTTCAGTTATTAAAACTGGAAGCTTATAACCTGTTCTTTGCCCTTAGCTTATAAATCCAATTGCTCAGAAATCTAGCCAATTATGGCAATCACTTTTAAGAAGGGCTCTGGTTACCATCTAACCCCGTTAACAAACTTTGTTATACTCCCTCTAGACATCTAACCAACATTTCTAAACACAGCACATTCAATTTTATTTTTAAAGTACTTCAGACACTCAAATCATAGAAAATGTTTCCAAGTACTAAATTCTTATAACTCCCATAAGCTACCACCCAATTTAGTGAATAGTAAGTTTTCAAACATTCTCCTAGTTTTTTTTTTTAAAAAAAAACAATACTTATAACTTCCAGTTTAAATCAATTATTCAATTTGGTGACTCTAAGAAAACAGTATTATCTTGAACTCATTATCAAAGTACCAACAGTGTGAATTTATGCACTTCATTGCATATATGCATAATTCAGAATTTCAAACAGACTTCTTTTTGGCAATTCCAGGGATGGAATCCAGGGACTCACACATTTGACCAGGGCTCTACCCCTAGGCTGCAGGTTGCTCTTCAACCAAAGCCTTTGGATGGTAAGTCACAAGCCATCTCCCTCCTTGCCACACATGCCAATCTGTGGAGAATGCTTCCCAGCTCACGGTAATGGAAATACCTTCTTTAAGCATTCTATACCCAAAAACTATATACAGTAGCTACTGTGTCCCTTAAAGAGGAGTCACTGACACCTCCCCTAAATCATTTCAACAGCTCACTGCCTTTGCATTTCCTTGGCATTTTACTGTCTTCCAGTCGAAAGCTAAGGACACATTAAAGCCAACTTTACGGGCAAATTATCCTGTGCTGATCAAAATTCATCCCTCCACTAAGCTCAGCTGCCTTCCCTTCAGTCTACCCACAAGCACTGCACAAGCCGTCCTCTTCGGCTTCTGCATCAAACTTGCTGTTAGATGATCACATAAGGGCATAAATCTTGCTGCGCATTATTCTTCCCAGCAGAGGGAAAGAAAGAATACAAGGGGAAGGCAGAGAGGGACGAACAGGGAGGGGGAGGAAAAGCAAAGAGTCAACAATAGAAAACTGCTGCTGAATCGATGAAGCGGTTCTTCCAAGAGATTAACACTACCGAGAGATTTACACGTAGATGGACTCTGGAGAGGAGCTGGGGGTGGGGGGTGGGGGCGGGGGGGCGTGTTCCAATTACTAATCAGAAACGAAAGTGATAAATCACTTTATTCTAAGAGGTGAGAAGAATTAGAGTACTATACATAATTATATTCCAGGAACAGCATAACCCAGGCAAAATGAAGAAGACTCTAGAAATACAAGACAACCAAGACTAAGCCATGAAGAAACAAACGCTCTGTATTTTGGACTATAGTCAGTTAAAAAAAAAAAGATTGCAAAAATAGTCAAAATCTCCTAATGAAATCCAGCTTCACTGGATAATTCCTGCAAACCACTTAAGGAACTAGGACTAATTGAAGAGGATGGAATATTGTTAACTATTTTATATTAATTGGTATTACCTTGATATCAAAACCAGGCAAAGACACAAGGTAAAAAAAAAAAAATGTGTCTATGATCAACACTGATACACTTACTTCAAATGTACTAGCGAATCAAATCCAGTAACATATTAAAAGAAATCTGTTTCTCTATCTCTGTATCTCTACCAAGTGGAATTTTTATCTGGAATGCCAGGATGGTTCATTTTATAAAAATGTAATGACATAACATAAATAATAGTATGAAAGGCAAAATTGGCATTAATTAGTAGTAGAAAAGTCAGTAACATTAATAATTTAAAAAATACTCAACAAACATGGAAGGAATCTGCATCAACACAGAAGCCACACTAAACCATAAACATCACATTCAGTTGGTGAAAGATGAAATCTTCTTAAATGACCAGAGGAAAAGGATGTGTTTTCATCACATCTACTGAGCACATAACTGGAAGTTATAACCAGCACAACTGGATTTAAAATAAAAACACAAAAACCAACAGCAAGCGAGAGGAACCCAGATTGAAAAGGAGGAAGTAAAATTATCTGTTTGTGGATGATATCAGATTAGAATGAAATTCTACAAAGCCAATCATGAATGCCAGCTGCACACCTCTATACTGCCAAAGAACATTTTAAAGGGATATTACAAAAACAACTACAATTCTAGTAGCACAAAGGGGATAAAATGGATAATTGATTAAACCAAAGAATCAAAAGACTTATGCTATGAAAACCACAAAACGACAACGAATGAAATTAAAGAAGTAAATGAAGCAACATCTTATGCACTGATGCCCTGTCAAGCCCCCCACAAAGCATTCTATAGGGTCCATTCGATGCATAGACATTTCCCATGCTGTCTTTGTGACATAAGTTCATATGGAACCTCAAGACAAAATAAAACCAAAGGGGTTGGATTTAACCTTCAGGCTTAAACAAAGTTACAGTAATCAAAAATAGTAGTACTGCCACAGAGACAGACATAAACCAATGGAAAGATAGACTTTGACCTGAAAGGCCACGTAATGTTAGACCAGGACATCAAAACTATTCAATGAACACAAGTCAGTGTTCTAAACAAAACTGCATGTGCTCCTGAAAAGAAAACACCACGTAGAAATGTTAAGTTTGTGAACTGGGTCAGAGTTTTAAATGTAAGACCTAAAACTACATAATTCAGAAGAAAATATGGACTGAAGTTCATGATGTTGCATTTGGCAATTCTTTCTTAGATATGACATCAAAGTTGGGGCACACACAAATGTGGATGTTCAGAACTTTGAAAACGAAACAGTATGAAGAAGTATCATGTGTGTATCTTGACTGTCAATTTGACAGATTTAGAATCAACATGGAGACAAATCACAGGGCCTCCTGACTATCCAAGTAGATGAGCTGCTGCCTCAATCTGTGTTGCTGTGACCTTGAGCAAACCTTCCTTTCCATATACTGCTTCTGTTGCAGCAATGTGGCAAGAACTAATACATCACAGAATGGAAACAAAAATGTCAAAACCCCATCTGATAAGAGATCAAAATCCAGGCCATGGGAATAATTCCTAACCCTCCACAACAAAATCCACACAGTGGTGTGTGTGTATACACAAAGGTGCGCATGTGTGTGCACGTGTGTGTGTGTGTGTGTGTGTGTGTGTGTGTGTGTGTGTGTATGTGCATCTGTGTATTATCCATGCATGCCCATATGAGCAATGTGGTAGCTGGACACTAGTATCAGTGTCTCCACCAACTGCTTCTTCACCAGATTTGTTGAGCCAGAGTCTGTCATTTGACCTGAGCTCCCTTTTTGCCTATACTGGCTGTTCAGGGAGGCTCAGGGATCCACTATCTCTGCGTAGGCCCTCCTGTGCTAGAATTACAGCTAGGCTTTACCACACCTAGCTTTTAACTGCAAGCTGGTGATTCAAACTCAGGTCTTCATATCTGCACAACAAGCACTTCACCCACTGAGCCATATCCAGTCCCAATAGTGCTGCTTTCAAAGAAATGAAAAAATTCTAACTACAGTAACACAGAAACGACAAAATATACAAAATTGAACTAAACTGGGACCTAAAAGACATTCAAACACTAAGCAGACCTTTCTCCAAAGAAGATACATACATGGCTAGATTCTGATCACGGTGCCCTAATAAAGGCCTTGCTTCTTAATACTAATATATTGAGTTTGGGGCTTCAACTTATGAATTATGCAGATGTACACACAAACAAAAAAAAA